>NW_022605570.1:1316799-1328280 GCF_008692095.1 Etheostoma spectabile
TGGTAAACAGATACAGATACAGATAATGCTGTACTCGCTCATCCCTAGTAATCAATAGATTACGGGGGCCAACAGGGACAGACACACCGCAACTGAAGACAACACATGCAAATAGACAAAACCCAAGATAAGTAATAAAACATCATTAATTTGACAACACATACGCAGCATTTAGCAAATGTGTTGCAAATATACACAACCAAATACACACATGATGCAAAATAAAAAGCACACAAATCCCAAAAACAAATTCAACAGAAACACGCTGCATCCAATTGACACAACGGAAGACGAGGTTATGTCAGAGAGTGTTCTACTTTTTAGGAGCATATTTTAAAGTGTTAGAAACTGACTTCTACAAGAGCTTGCTAGCTAACACGGTAGCTACGTAAACCTGTTGCTCTTTCATAATACTGTAGACAGTGTTGGGAAGGATACTTTCAAAACGTATTCCGTTACAGAATACATGCCCAAAAATGGAATTTGTAACATATTCCGTTACTCAGATTAAGTAACGTATTCTGAGTGGGGGTGGCAGTAGCTCAGTCCGTAGGGAGCAGGGTTGGGGACCGGAAAGTCACTGGTTCAAGTCCCCATATGGACCAAAAAGTACGGAGTGTGGATTGGTGGCTGGAGAGATGCCACTTCACCTCCTGGGCACTGTCAGGTGCCCTTGTGCAAGGCACTGTACCCCCTCAACCGCCCAGGGCACTGGTTTGGCTAGCAGCCCACTCACTCTGACATCTCTCCATTAGTGGATGTACAGTTCCTGTGTGTGTGTGATAACTAACAAAGTGTGGACACAGAGTGTAAAATTGTAATTTCCCTATTGGGGATCAATAAACAGATTAAAATTTAATAGTTGGATTACTTCCGTTATTGAATTGCATTTTATAAGCGTAGGAATGCGGCCATCAAATACTGCTTACTACACCTATTCTGGTGTGTTCTTCTGTTCCAACTGGCTGAATGTGTACATGAACAAGCGGATAGATTTTTTGTATTTGTAGTACCGAACTGCAAAGCCTACTACAAAAATCTAACCGCAGTCTTGCTAACACAAGCTAATTTTAGCTAACGTTAGCTAGCATGTCAAATGGTTCTGGGGATGGTAAATCTGGACATGAGGAGAATGTAAAGTCACACGTCAACTAAGCAGGTAGCTGCTGATACAACTATAAAATAGCAAGGTGACCAGTAAAACTACAGCAGACCACTACCCTTGGCAAGTTAAAAAATAATAACTTACTTTAAGATGCTTCAGGTTGGAGGTGGAGTAATTTGGACGCTGAAAGCAGGTGGTTGCTGGCAAGCAGAGGTTGCACTGCACTGTTATATTTCCTTTTCCCTGTTCTTTCTTTATTGTGAAATGCTGTTTGAATTTCCAAGATAGAGACGCATTCCTGCCCTCGCTCTGTGTCAGTTCCAGCTCATGCTCTACCTCTATCAGTGATGCAAAAAGCTAATTTTTTTCATTTTCTTATTAAGGCTTCTTGGAAATGCATGGAGTTGTCTTAGTTTATTTAGATACTGAATAAACTTGTGAAACAGAGAAGTATTGTTACGTCATCCATTGATTTCAACAATGTAACTGTATTCTTAATACCGCCTATTTAAATTGTAACAGTAACGAATACATACATAATTTGTATCCTGAAAATGTAACGCTGGTACATGTATTCCGTTATTGCCCAACACTGACTGTAGAAGATTGGGGCCAAACGTAAAAATGAATATGCACCTTTTTATGTCGCCTCTTTACTACTCTTTTCTTCCTGTTTCCAGAATAAATCTCTCTCTCTCTCCCCTCAGGGAGTGGTAAATCAAGCTGTTCCGCTTAGCGCTCCCCCTAGGGGCTTGAACAACTTCCGTTGTGTTAACTGGATGCAGCGATTTTATGTTGCATTTGTTTTCGGGGCTGTGTGCTTTTCTTTTTGCATAGTTTGTGTATTTCCAACGCGTTTCTGTATTTGGTTGTGTTGTGTGTATGCTGTGCATATGTTGTCAAATTAATGAAGATGTTTTCTTAATTTGCTTGTGTTTTGTCTATTTGTTTGTGGGGTTTTTTTACGTTTTGCTATGCATTTGCCCCTGTTGGCCACTGTAGTGGAAGCCTTTAAAGAGGCCGTAACCATGACACCACTATAAAACAACTAGTTTTATCTCAAAATCAAGTCCAAATTGGTAATCCACACTCCAACACAGTAGGAGTGTTACAATTCATCCATCCGGATCGATATGTCGATTCAACAATCAACAATTCAGTATCATTATCAAATAAGGGAATAATGATATATAGACAGGAATAAGAAGAGAGAAAGGGGATAAAATGCAGCAAAGGGCCACAAGCACATGTCTTTAAGATGCACCTTTGTTTTGAAATTTCCACTTTACATTTACTGTTTTTATCAAAGAGAATAAGTTTTTCATTTAACCCTCATGTTGTCCTTGGGTCAAATTGACCCATTTTCAGTTAAAAAAAAAAATTCATGAAAATATCATTAAACATTAAAAATATGAAAAACCTTTGGGAAAAAAACACCAAAAACATAAAAAAGCACCCACAACATTGAAAAAGTGACAGAAATGTGGGAAAAAGTGCTAATAGTGTTTTTGTGAGTTGATATATGGAACCAATTGTGTGAAATAGGCACATGATAGCGTCTCATAGAGATCGCAGGCCCATAAATTGAAATTTGTATCGTGGCAAACTTTGTGGTATCAGCACATATCATGTCATTGTCCAAAGAATTCATATAATATATTAATGATAAAACTTGTGATTTGCACCCCCTTCAACCCAGCAGCTGAGCTCACTGGCAGTGCAGTACAATCTTCTGGTTCTCTTGTCATTGAGGGTTGTTTGCTCCGTAGGTCTCTGCTGGTGTTTGGAATGGTCGACAGGGTTGTGACTCTGTGTGTGTTCGGTTTACAGCAAAGTAAACATAGCGGAGGGGTGAGAGGCCCGGTGAGTTTCTACGGACACAGCTAGCACCTTGAGAGGCAAGATGGGAAGGAGGGAAAGCACAAATAGCACACCGGCCCTTTTACCTTGTTTTCCGTGATTCATTGAATGGGCCACAGTTAACATACCTTTTATAAGAATGTCCAATAAATCCACGGAAGATGCCAAAACCTTTTGTCCGTTGGTGTTGTTTCTAGAGATGTTCCAATACCAATATTGGTATCGCTTCCGATACTGCCGAAAGCGTTGTTATCGGTATCTGGAAGTACTGGAGTTTATGCACCGATCCGATACCATGTAATAAAGTACTGAAAAAAATCTACGTTAAAGTCATATCACATCCATACAGGGATAGTAGTATACAGTTGTTAAAACATAATAAAATATAGGACACACTATATTATTGTATTGTATTATAGTTTTGGATCAGTACTCGGCCTCGGCCGATATTCAAGTTCAAGTATCGGAATCGGGAAGCAAAAAATGGTATTGGACCATCTCTTGTTGTTTCCCTGATGTTCATTGACTCATCTCTGGTGAAAGAGCTTAAGGGAATCGCAGCACAAAACGGAATTTACAACAAAAACAGGACAGGACAATGAGCACCGAATCACCATGGCGATCTTGGTGATACACCATAAAGACAAACAGTAGTTCTGATTCTGATGACCTAGAGAGGAAAGTAGTTAGCTGGGGAGGAAGATGCAAAGAGACAGGGAGGAAGAGGAGGATGCAGGTCAAAGGAGGAAAGGTAGGTTTTCAATTAATATAGATTCTAGAGATAGAAAAGGTAAAAAAAAAAGAAGAAAAAAAAAACGTATTTAAAACCCCTTAGAGAACCGACCTCCCGCGGGCGGCCACGGGTGACCGTTGTTGACATGATCCTGTTTGAATCAATCTCAAATTAAAACTTAACTATTAACTTAAATTTTTTTTTGCAGCAGACAGCTAAGGCTCCTGTCTTTCGTGTCACCGTGTTACGCGACGTCTGGTTCTAAAGCACCTTGACATCATTATATTGCAAATGAAACAGCTTTACACCCTGCTCATAAAAATAAGAATATCCCAACAACTAAAATAATAGTATGTATCCCACAAGGGAAAATTACAATTATAATTTTTTTTGCAAATTGTTCAAATAACTGCGTGTTATTTGAGCTACAAACATGTTCATGTTTCTGCATTTCAAAATCTTTTGGATCAATATGTTTTGTGTGTTTTTTTGGTCAAATTTGATTGAAAACACATCCATTTATTGGTATTTTTTCATTTACAACACAATTTCAACAATTTAATTAATTATTATGGTTTATTGACTTACAGTACATAACCTTTTAGCTAAGGTTGTACTGATTTGAGGGATATAAAGCATTTCAAGATACAGAAATGATTTCACAAAAAATGATATCACGGTGATTGGCTGGAACGTGGTGTTGTATTTTGGTGCACAGCCTGTGCCCCTAGTGTTTGCTTGATGTTTACGACCCCTGTGTTGTCTCCTGAGACCGGGCTTTTTCACAGTGTATTCAGGGGGAAGGCAGCTAGCGGATCAAGGAGAGATGCCTACGATTTGAGACAAAAATGAAATCATGCAGGAACTCATAGTGCACCTTTAATGGATTTAATGTTGATTTTAACCTGATAAAGATCTTTAGGTTTAAATGGCTGCTCTCTCCTTATGCAAAACAAACTTAATGCGGACTCCATCTACTGTTCCAACATATTAGATTTGTTGATTCCTTTGGGAGAACCACATGAGTTAGTCTGCTCTTACTCTCTACTCTGTAATCGGCTTAGAGTGACAAAGGCTCCTGTTGTATGAAAGACTTTCTGGGCTTAACATTGTGTTAAAAGTAACGCTTCGCTGAGGATGTGCGTCCTCACTTCATTTCTTTTTTTTTAACCCTTGTGTTGTCTTCCGTTAACCAAGAACTTGTCCTTCCAGGTCAAAAATGAAAATGAACATATTTTTTGTGCTTCTCTGATGTTTTTGTCACTTTTTCTGATTTATTTGTCACTTTTTCCATACTCTTAGTGTTTTTTTAAACCTGAGCTGGTTAAATAATAGGTTTTACACTTATTCTTGGAATTCTCGACAAACAACAACGTCAACAAACCTCATTTGTATCAAATTATACATGAGTTAGTTTAGTTAAAAAAGGCAGAAATTATGAATTATTTTGACTAATAGTTAAGATCAGAGGATGTTGAGTGGATCACAAATATATGTCAAAGTTTAGTCCGAATACTGAAACCATTAAAAAAAAAATTCAAATTCTATAAGATTATATAAAACACCCCAAAAATTCAATGAAAGTAATCAGTAATTTTACCTGAAGAATGTTGTATGGAATCATCCATGTAATTTTTGGGCAATTTGTTTGAAAGAAATCTATTTTTCTGATATAAAACACTTTAAAACAGGGCAATTTGACCCAAGGACAACACAAGGGTTAAACAGTCATTATGGTGTCCAGTCATTTCTGCAACAGTAGCCAATTTTCACCGGGCAGTACAGCTTCACACAGGAAGACGGTAGCTTATTGGAAACTCTCTGGCAAAACCCTAATCAGCAACAAGCACCAAAGCTCTTTCACACAAATGCTATTCGCTCTTATATGCTTTTATAGTCTTTACTGTTGGCCAATGAAAAAACAGCCACTCACAAACATCTCAGCCATCATTGATAAGGGAAAAGAGTGGTTCTTAAAGCGCTCCTATTATGCTCATTTCTAGGTTTAGAATTGTATTTTGAGGTTGTACAAGAATAAGTTTACATGGTTTAATTTTCAGAAAACACCATAAATTTGTTGTACTGCACATTGCTGCAGATCCTGTTTTCACCCTGTGTGTTCAGGTCTCTGTTTTAGTTACAGAGTGAGACATCTTACTTCTACAGTATCTTTGTTGGAAGTCGCACATGCTCAGTAGCTAGGTAAGATCCCATCAGCTAGATAACTCTTTCTCCAACTTTGGTCGGTCCAAGACAGGATTAGCTGGGAGACTTCTTCTAAACAAGGGGCACTTGTGGATAGCTGCAGAACAGGGACATGGAAGTAGTTCTTTTGGAGATTATGGTCAACTAGTGTGTGTTGTAGCAGTGTTTTACCATTGAGAATGAGCTACGGTTAGCCACATCGTCTCGGCTAGTGACGTAGAAAGCCGTGCAGATTTTGAACAGCTCACCCGGAGACTGAAGGCAGAAACCGTATCTCACTCAAAAAAGCATGGATAGTGTTTTTTTCCAAATTTGTATGCGTGTGGAAGCACCAAAGACACAAAATAACCCCCCAAATCCCTGAAAAGGTGATTTTTTTTTCATAAAATAGGCACTTTAAAAAAAGAACCCTGTTCGATTCCAACACGTAGCTCGTAAATTTTGTATTTTAATTTCGTAAATTTGGAGGTCTGACAGTAGAGAGAATACCAAAACCAATCGGTGCTGCCTACACTGTGTTATCCTCCAGCTAGCGTTAGCACCAACAGGCTTAAACAGGGCAAGTTTTAAACGTGTTTAGGAACCTGAACAAATGCACAATGGATGGCGCACAATAAATGCCTGCAATAGCAGTAGTACAGTAGCTGTGCTCTTGAAACCAAGTAGTAGAAAACCACACATCTAAGAGGCAATACTGCCAACAGACTAGGACTCCCAGACTGATAATAAACCATCAATTTGAGGTCAGACCAGCGCAGAAATGGTTTCTCTCACTTTCAGCACTCTTTTGTCGACTGAAATTGTAGCCCTGTCCTTCAAAGGCGTCCAGAGACCTTGGTTGTTCATCTGGGTCATGTCATTGACTGATGGGCTTTGTTTGTGTTGGACAGCGTGTGCGCGTGCATGCTTTTGTCAGTCACAGGGTAAATCCATTGGTCAGGTTTATTGTGGAGTAGACAGCCCTGTTGCAAAAGGTAGATACAAGACAGATAGCAAAATGCTGAACCTCTGACACACTTTAGTCATGAACACAACAACAAAACCTTCTGCCACAGAATCAGACGCCTTTAGATGAAAGGGGGAGTGGGACTGCATAGAGGCAGCAGGCCCAAATAATAACAGAACACGCATAAACACACACACACACACACACACACACACGTGCGTTGTGTTGTGTTAAAGGTCTCCAGTGCATTTCTTTTTCCATAGCTATGGATTTACCAACAGGTCTTGTCTATGAAGCAGATGGATGCATCGTGGGAAATAGAACTTACTGATTGAACAGTGTGAAATCATCATTATTTTGTAGTTAGCATTCATAATAAATAAGTGTCGTGGAAACACAATTTCAGGGCCAGAATAAAAAATGTCCATGTGCGGATGTACATAACACATTCAACACAATAATCTGGCAGTCTGTTCTAACTGTTGCTCAGTGGGAGCAAAAGAAGCACAAAACTCCACGCCGCTACTCGTAATTTCCTCTTGGCATTTGAGTGAAATAACAGTGGTAGTTAAACATGCAAGCAATTAAAATTTGGGACTCCCACCATGCTTCTTTATCTGTGGTCCAGACAGAGCGAGCAGTGCACCCAGACAAAGACAGAGCCTGAACTGAGCTTGTCTCCAAGCCTGTAGGCATGAAGGAAATGGGCAAAAAACTGTGTATGCTAAAATATTCTTTGTATTTAACGGCTGACTCAAGGCTATAAGCTCTCTGTTTGTGGTAGTGTGAAGCAATTAAGCCATCTGGAAAACAGCCCACACACAAAACACACTTGTGCCTGTGCAAACGTGTTGGCTTCAGCTAATTCGTTATGGTGTACTAGCCATTTAGGCAGTTTGCACACTGTCCATGCACTCAAACACACACAGGATTTTTCTGTGTTTTAAAAATGTTATTGTACCGATAAGCAACATCAGAGATCACACGGTTACAGTTACCCTTGCCCATTGACTTCTGTAATAGTAACACAACAACTATATGTTGCCTATTGTGTTCATCTTTATTGGGTCTGTTTATAGCCAGGTTTTTGATCCATAGCCTTCAAATTGGGAGGTTTAAAGAAAAATGTCACATTAAGATTCTCTGATACTGGGATTTTAGATGCACCCATGGGGAGAGTGATATTTTTTTTGTTCTATTAAAAAGGATTTAGTCTGGAAAGTTGGGAAACACACTTACTTTCTATCATGTCTGTACGCTGAAACACCAAGCTAGATCAAGCAGGGTATTAGCTTAGCCTAGCGTAAACACTGAACACAGTGAGAAACAACTAGCAGCAGCTCACATTTCAGGTTGTGTATGAATTAAACAAACAAGAAATAACGTGTTAATAAGTAGACTTAGAGGTGGTGGAAAACTTTGAACAGAGCCAGGCTTGCTCTTTGTCCCTGCTTCCAGTCTTTGTGCTAAATAAAGCTTGCTGACTGTACGCAAATTTGCTTTTCCTAGGACGGCTAAGGCATGTCCCGCCCCACTATGCCTTATTCTGCCTCTGATTGGCTTACCCTGGTGTTCTTGCCTTAACCTTTAACAATCTCACTCTTCATGCCTAAACCTAACCAATCCATTAAACTAAGGCAAAGAGTACTAGCCAATCAGAGGCAGAGTAAGGCGGGTCATACCTTCTCCATCCTATAAAAGCAGATTTTCTTACAGTATAGATTTGAGGGTGGTGTCAATCCACTCATCTAACTCTTAGCAAGAAATCAAATGCACCAATGTCCCGAAAATGCCAAACTATTTCTCTTTTGATCTCATCTTATAGCTGCACTACTTTCTGCTTTATGTTTTGTAACAGTGCGTAACATGGCTCAAGCGCGGCATTAGTCGTTTGACTGGTCGTGATTGTTTTCCTTAGATGGCGCCTGCCTGTATATGTGAACGATAGTTCTTTATAAACTATCTTTTCTATAAACTGTACACTTACAAAGTTCTCCATGCTGCGGTTTACATGTAGGGACCCTTGTTATGCTACCATGGAAGTATGGCGCTATTTTGAGCCTGGTTAGTGGTATAGAAATAGCAATTTCTTTTTACTTCACCAGTGCCCCGACTACTAGCGTTATAAGCTAATTAGCGGTTTGCGCTAAAACTGGTCACATTCGATTAGCATGAAAACATATCCCAGGGAACGGTCGACCAATGTGTCATTAACCCCTAGGTTTGTTTTGCGCCGGAATTGTCCTTTAAGACTTTTTACAGCGTAGGCCTATACACAAACACCAACAGTCATGCTTTAACCACCCACAGATACCATCTTACACTGTAAATGTGGATAAATGGGATTATAAAAATCCATTGCCATTTACACTATGAAAAAGAATGCAACTTAACAAGAGATGCTTACTATATCTTGAATGTATTATAAGGGTTCATATTGTGTGAGATTGCTTTTCTGTACAGAATTTAATTATCTAGCCTCCGTCTTTGTTTTTTCAGTAATCGTTGCTGTGAGGATTAATCAAAGCAGAGAAGGCAGTGCTGGCATGGCTTTTCTTGAATTTTGTTTGAATAAAAACGTTAATAGGTTAGTTCAGGTATGGTGGTGGCCAAAAACATTTGCTAAAAATAACTAGGACCACAGTATATTTTAATTGTAGATTATTTGACAAGACTCTAAAACAACCTCAGGCACGTTCTATCTCTGTTTGGTTCATATTTAGAAAGTCATGTCTTTGCTTAATTAGTTTAGATGAAGCTATAGACCCTGGAGAATGTGCTTTCTGTAACCATGTCGAAAGTGTTGTTACCGTGTCCCAGCTCACTTTTCAGAAAAAAAAAAAGTCTCTTCATAAACAGATAAAATGGAGAATGAGGACTGCAGAGTTGTATTGAAGCACGCGTCACCTACATGCTTGCACTCTATAAGCTTTGGCTAAGTGGCATTTTCAAGAAATAGACAGAGCCACACTCAGACTTCCTGTGAACAGCAGGATCAATTTTGGGTTATAGTAATCAGTGATTATTCCATTCATACGGTTCTGTATGATCCTGGAACAAGTGGGAAGAATCCAAAGTCTACATTGCCCTCATCTCACAGAGATTGATTGTCTGTCTATCTGTCTGTGTGGCTGTCTGTGTGTGTGTGTGTGTCTGTGTGTGTGTGTGTGTGTGTATACAAGTTTGTTTGGCAAAGATTGGAGGACAGCCCATCTCCCTGCTACTACTACACACACACACACACACACACCCATGGAGAGAGCGGGAGAGGCAGAATGAGAGAGAAAGAGCCTTGTTCCACTCCTCCTCAGGGATTTGCTTCTCCCCAGGGGGGCTGAGGGAACGAACCTGCTGCCCACACTGCTGAATGAAAGAAACAGGAAGAAGAGAGTGAATGAATGGACACAATAAATGAGTGAAGGGTAGAAAGTGGGACTCGTTTGACGAGTTTTGTTTCTCGGCTGGCAATCGAGCATGCCTCACTGGCAGGTTCTGGCCATCGGTGCTACCTGCGTACTGATCTGCTTCCAAACGGGCAAAGCGCTGACGGAGAAGCTTCATGCTGCAGCTTTAGGCCAGAGCGGAGCCGGTCCCAGCTGCAGCTCACTCAGACATGGGGCCGGTGTGCTGCAAGCCGGGCAGACTGGAGAAACAACATCTCCAAGGTAACGGGAAACAGATGCTGGAGATTTTGAACCCGTGTTGTAGAGGCTGGAGCGGAGCGCGTGAGTACCTTTGAGACTGATGGAAGCTCAGATATACAACCTCTTCTTTATGACTACTAGCGAATGCTTTTTTGCAAGATACAACATATATTGAGATTATGGCACATTCAAACTGATCTATTCTTAAAGGATGATTCATTTTCAATTTTCACAGATAGCCAGCAGACTGACTTTATGTGTAGAGTTTTGCATTAACCCACCTACATTTACTTCTGCTAAATGTTTGAATGCAGAATTGGATGAATTGTCACCCAACATAAAGAAAAGTGAAGTCTTTGGTTCATTAATTCCCATCCGACAACGTACTTTAGGTTAAGACATTCTTTTTTCTTTCTTTTTTTAAGATGTATTGCAACTTTGATCTTGGTATTTAATTAGCAAGGCAGGAAGTGCCCTGATCATCTGGTGACTTGTAAAATCTTTTGAAGTAGCTAATAATTAGTTTCATTTACAGATACTGTCGCTGCATGATTGATGGGTCTGCAGTCACAAGCTAAGTTTCCATACACTTGGCAATCAAATTATCTGAAGTTCTGTAAAAAAACTCATTTGAATTAAGCTGGTGAAACGACTTTAAAGCCAATAAAAACCTGTGCTTAATGACGTTGCATTGATTTTAGACATTTTAAGGTGTTTCCATTTGTGTTTCCATTCCAGACAAAATAGATCACGCCGTCTACCAACACATGATCAATATTGGACAGGTTGTAATAGTGCTTATGTCCCAGCTGATAGCGACATATCAAGCTATAATAAGAAAACGACAACGTTATCAACACATCGCTATGATGATGCAGATGCAACTTGCCTATTGTCACTCCGGCACCGCTGCGAGACTCTTTTTTGAGACATGTTGTTTGAGCACCTTCCATTTGCTCCGGAGGACGTCCCACGGCTTGTCCTAACC
>NW_022605570.1:1328290-1362246 GCF_008692095.1 Etheostoma spectabile
ATTTCCTTCACGAGTTCCTGATAAATTCAAAAAAGTCTCTTGTCTCCTTGTCCGTCCACTTCCATCTGTCTTTGTTGACATCCGCCATGTGTACAGACAGAGAGGAAATACTGGGTGGAAATGAACTAAAACATCTGCTTCTTCGTTTTGGGGTGGGCTGCAACCATAAAATGACCAAAAACTCAATCGCAATTCATTATTTATTCAGCAGATAACGTTTCCATCACCATTTATCGCATAAGCCATATATCGATCAAGAGATGATGAGACCGCACATATTTCCTTTGATTCATGAATTTCCATCAAATTCGACTGTTTCCATAAGGCATTTTTCATTCAATACCACTTAATTTGGATAAAAACGTGTGGATGGAAACATAGCTATAGATATAGATACATATGTTTGGCTACTGCTGAGTACAGTACTCATACTGTGAGTCACACGCTGTACATATTGTGGTGGGAGCTTGTTGTGTCAACAGCAGTGCACGCTGGATGAAAAACATGAGGTCAGATCTGAAGAGCGGCTGTAAGGCCAGTGGTCTGCGGTTATAGTTTCGTATTCACTGGGAAGTTATCCGTGAGTATCTTTAGTCCGGCCAATAAAGTTAAGTGTATTTTGCATTGTTTTTTTATAAGTATTTTTTCGATTTTGTACTTTTTCCCTTCCTTTTTTTTCCTTGCACATCTTTCAGCACTATAATCACCGTCCTGCAAAATATATCCTTTCTAGACAATTACATTTTGTTAAGAAAAGTGTAAAAAGTAGCTTGAGTAGTTAAGTGCCAAAATGGCTCGTTTATACTACTTGTGAAAACAGTCTTAAGTGAAGGGTTCAACATGCTGAGCAGAAATCCTGAAATGCACAAAGCTCTATTAACTAACAATACAAAATAGCAACAATATTTGAATTCTCTCAGACACACAAGCTAGAAGGGTATTGGCCTCTCTCTCTCTCTCTCTCTCTCTCTAATAATAATAATAATAATAAGCAGCACAGAGGTCGTTTAGAGTTGATCCCCACACGATTCATAGCGCCCAATCATCAGGCGCATTATTTATAGAGGACTTGGCCTGAAGGACATAAGATACACCGACACACCAAACGGTGTATACATAAGCTGCGTGAGCCGCATGAAGACTGCTTAAAGACAGCTGCTGCTAAATGCTAAACTGTAAGAAAAAACATCCGTCTTTCACATGTAACCTCAACAACTTGAAGACCGTATAACACACTAAAGTAAAATTAAATGTTTTATCAGAACAAGCATCTCTCTCTTCATGTTCGCAGTTTAACAAGCTCCCACCGTGACATCAGAAAGGATTTCAGCCCTTTCAGAATTACCTGTTCTTTTTCCTGCCTTCATTCCTGTCCTCATCTCCCATTCGGCAGTGTCTACGAGCAGTCGGACATTTTAGGAAGCTATAATTGTAAAGAATCACACAGTGGCTTGCGTAAGTTTACACACCCGTTCTAAATAAAAGCAGACAGATTTTTATTTTTAAAGGCAAGTTATATAATGGATCCAGGATACTATGCATCCTGACAAAGTTCACTCGGCCTTTGGAATTAATACAATCAATTTCTAGGTATTATGAAGGGTATGTGATGATATATGTGATGAGTTAATTTAATTCCAAAGTCCAAGGGAACTTTAAAAGTAAAAATGTGCCTGTCTCTATGGGAATTTAACATAGGGGTGTGTATACTTATGCCCCCTGTATTTTAAGGAAGAACATTTATTTATTTACTATACATTATTCATTCACAAAGAAAATTGGTGTCCTTAAAAGATTGGATTTTCCTAAGTTTTTTTAATTAAGGCATTAAGATTAATTTCCAAAAGATTTCTTTTTATTCCTCTTTTTAATCAACTTTAGCATGGGTGTGTGACTTATGCAAGCCACTGTAGCTTCAGTTCTTAAAGGTCAGACACTCAACAGGCTTAAGCTTTACGCACACACACTGTAAACATTGAACTTTTCCAAAGGCTCAAATGTCAACGCCTCTCTGATGATCAACAGGTGGAAATCAGATTGATCCTGAGGCTTTGGAAGGAAAACTCAGTTCAACGCCTGCAGCCAGTGTTATCTTAATTGGTTTCAAATAAGAACTTTGCACTACACATCCATCAAGGCTTGGATGTTCCAATACTGTTGGAGTCTGTCGGCTGTCTCAGGATTGATTTTAAGTGCCTGTGTGTGTGTGTTGTGTGTGGTGTGTGTGGTGTGTGTGGTGTGTGTGGTGTGTGTGGTGTGGTGTGCGTGTGCGTGTGCGTGTGCGTGTGCGTGTGAGAGAGAGAGATCAGGGCCTTATTATAAAGGAAGTGTTTGATGTGCCATGGCTCCTTAATGTCTAAGTGTCCTCTCCCTTTTTTTTTTTTTTAAATCACCCTTTTAATTTACCTCTTTTCCTGAGGGGATTGTTGATCATTTAGATAGTATTGTGCATATTCTCATACAGACTATATGCATTTATGAGGGCAACATATCAAATACTGCAACATCTTCGGTTCACTATTTCCCCTCCCCTGGAGCACATCTGAAGACAGACCACAGTGTTTGTCATGACAGTGTGACTTTGCAAAGCTGGGTGACAATGGCACTTAGCTTTATGGCACCACTGTTTATATTTGGATTCCCTCCTTGCAGCTTATTGACTGGGACAACAATGACCGGGACTGTGGCAACACACCATCCAACACTAATGGCTCAGACAGCAGGGTCACAGATGACATATGTCCCACATTATTTAAACGTGCGGCAGAAGAAAACAGTCAATGCACGAAGGTGATGGCTTCAACATAGTATGATATATGTGCGGCCTATGGTGTTAATGGGGTTTTTAATGCTGTTGATGATGTTGATTTTGCTTCACAGTGTTTAGTTTCATATGCAAGGCATGTGTGAGCTCTGCACACCTCACTATGTTTATTAAGACCAAAGAATTTTAAAAATAAGGCTTCCTCTTCTTGTGCACTCATTGAAAGCTGCTCTGGATCACAGTGCCAAGCAGCTTAATGCCTCGAATGAAATGTAAACTGGTCCCATACAGTAACTACGAGACAGGGCAGGAGGGTTGGACGACAAACACTGAGAATGCATGTCAGGACAATTGTGCCATCTAGTGTTGAGAAACCTTTACAGCACATTGGTTTCAATCTGAATCAACCCTATTCGATTTTTGGTTTTAAAGCAATTTCTGACTGTGTTGACTGTGGGCCCCACGTACTAAGTCTGGCCCGATGCCTTTGCTGCATGTCGTCCCCCGCTGTCCCCCACTTTTCCTGTCTTTAGCTATCCTTTCAAATAAAAGTTTTAAAAAAGCCCAGAAAAAGAATCAGCAGTATAACCGTCATTTAATTCAGTGTTAATTAATATTCTTTTGTAACTGCTAATTTTAAGGTAAAATACCAAATATTTTTAGTGTACACCTTCTCAAATATGTCATCCCCCACCTCTCTCCTCACTTTCCTTTCTTCATCTGTCCTCTCGACTAAAAGGCCAAAAGCCCCCCAAAAAATCTTTAAAGGTGCCCTGCAACACGTATTTCATTACTTTGTGGTAATGTCTGAAGTTCTACCATGGACTCTAACATTTTTTTGTGAAAAAAATGCCTTCATTACCTTGTTTTAAGCCATTCTAGTGTGGTATAGAAAGACTGCAGGAAGACTGCCAGGTCTCATTTCTTTCAACGAGCTAAACTGCTTGACTCTGATTGGCTAACAGCTAGCCAATGAGAGCCTGGCTATCAGCATCTGTTACCCAGCGCAACTGGGCGAGCTCATGAATGGTAATGAGCTCAGGCAACATGACATCAGACTGACCAGCTGTTGTGATTGGTCTGATTTCTCCTCTTATTTCTTTCCAGTGGCTAGAGCTGACAGAGGAGGTAGCAGTTCATTTTCACATTCACCATATAACACAAACACATATGGATCTAACATATTTCAAAAAATACAAGTAAAACGGTTTTGTGTGGCAGGGCACTTTTAAACAAAGAAGGAATTTCTATACAGTCATTAAAAAGAACATTGGACTAAATCCAGGCATCAATTTCTGAATTCAAATATTGTGTAGGACTGCACTTCAGTTTGATGATGATGCCAGATGATGTGTTATTTTGTGTCTCTGGTGCTTCTACACACATACAAACTTGGAAAAAAACCATCCATGCGGTTTTGAGTGAGATACGGTTTCTGGATGTCCTCTGCCTTGAGCCTTGAGGCTTTCTACATCACTAGCCAAGTTGAGGTGGCTAAACTTAGCATAGCTAGCTAATTCTTGATGGCAAAACACTGCTACAACACACACTAGTTGACCATAATCTCCAAAAGAACTACTTCCATGTCCCTGTTCTGCAGGTATTCCACAAGTGCCCCTTGTTTAGAAGAAGTCTCCCAGCTAATCCTGCCTTGGACCGACCAAAGTTGGAGAAAGAGTTCTCGCTGATGGGATCTTACCTAGCTACTGAGCATGCGCAACTCCCAACAAAGATATTGTAGAAGTGAGATGTCTCACTCTGTAGCTAAAACAGAGACCCGAACACACAGGGTGAAAACAGGATCTGCAGCAACGTGCAGTACAACAAAAATATGGTGTTTTTTGAAAATTAAACCTATTCTGGTACCACCTCAAAAATACAATTATGAGCCTGAAAATTAGCATAATATAGGTGCTTTAAGCAAAGTAGCAAACCGTATTAAAAACACATGCACGGATTATCAACCCAGGGCCCGACCCTTCCTGACCCTTATGCAATCATGGCCCTATTGTCAGCAAAAAAACTAAAAATGAAAAGGTTGGGACATGATGTATGGAAAGCTACAATATATGTCTGATCATTAACATACCACTGGTTTAGTTCTACAGTGGTTCTCGAAGGTTTGGGCAGCCCAGGTAAAAATTTACAAGGTATTAACTCTGCAAGGTCCCCAAACATTTGCAGATGTCATTTTTTGTTTTCTCCTATTTTGAAAGTGTAAATGATGGAAATAAAATCTAACTATTTGTGACATATTATACGAATGTCTAATCTGTCATTTGATGCCTTTTGGAGATTTTTCCATCTTGTCTTGGCTTCTTTATGCACATTAATATAAAGTTTTACCTGGGGTGCCCAAACTTTCGAGCCCCACTGTATAAGAAATGCCAGTGTTCTGGCAAATACATATTTGTAATCAATGGTGTAATCAACCCTACTTTCTGTCTCCTTCCTCCCCATCGCTTGTCCGTCCAGGTGGAACAGGAGAGAAGGACCGGGCCCCGATCAGCCATGAGTCCTTCCTGCTCATGGCAAACTCCCAGAATGACATGGATGACTGGGTCAAGGCCATACGGCGGGTCATCTGGGCGCCGTTTGGAGGAGGTAAGGCCAAATCTTTGAACTGAAACACGAGAAACGCAATCACTTAGAAAAACACAGACAGACTGTCATCCTCAAGCTTGTCTGACCTCATAGGAATGGAGGACAACTACAACTCAAGGCTGTTCTAATAACGGCTGGATAACGGTATTCAATACCTACCGGAATAACCCAGTACCAAGCAGGGCTGGGTACTGGTAATTATTTCTTAAATTATTTTGATTTACAAGGTCTCGATTTGATTACATTTCAAATTCCACATAAATTAGATTGAGAAAATTGAAGTTATAAAACCAATTTGCTTGGACATGAAAGATTCTCAGTATGCTGTCATTTGTACTAGTAGAGCCATAACAATTCAAAGTTTTCCTGTACAATTCATTGTCTCAGGAATAATTGCAATTAACAATATAATGGTCTCTTTTAGTCATTTAAAAAAAGTGTATTATTTATTTTACTTTTTCAACCGGATTAAAGTTTTGAATGAATTCCAGTTAACGTATTTTGTCATGTCCCTGTTATATGTCCCAGATAATGTAGTAAAACAAGTATACAGCCTATGAAGTACACCACGCCTCTTTATTATCATAAAACATTGTATTTTTTCTTTTTAAAATTAATAGAAATTGACAATAGAATATTTATCCCGATCTTTAGAAAACAAAGCACTGACCATTAACACAAAAAACTGATTCAAGTAAACGAGGAGTACAACAATAGTCATCGCTATTAGGAAAAACTATGTTGCAAATAAATCTGCACAAAAGCTTAAATGAGCAACACACCAAAACACACAAGACTGATTATGTCCAGCTATGGAAGGGACTGAATAATGCTTTTTCCGAGAGAATAACGATTCTGTTCATCATAACTTATTATTCAAATCTCTTATAGCCTCTTACAGCCAATAATCATAAAAAAGAAGCACCATCCTAGACAGGAAGTCTAGGATATACATTATTGCTGAAATTGGAAACATCTCTGGTGTCTCCATATTATACTTTGTGTTACACACTTGAGCCTGGCCAAGAAAAGTATCACCCACCCGTCTCATTTCTTCAGCCTGCCGTTAATTCTCACCCTGAAGTCTCTATTCCTGGTGTCCAACTACTATACAGGGTGCTTCTATTGGGTGCTGTTTCGTTTGAGCTTGTCGAGTAATAAACTATAAGGATCAGTAGTAGGGCTACACAATGAATCGCAATTGTGTCAAAACTGTAATATGGACTAGTACATTATCCAAATCGCAGGGGAGCACACTATTTGTTAAAGGCAAAAAATAGTGTCAAACCATTCTGAACGAAGTACTGCGGCGCTGCAAAGACGTCCCGGCCTACAAATCGTATCCTCCAGACTAAAGAAAAAATCTTTGTTTGGTACAGATTCTCTCAAAACTCACATTATAACTATATATAATGTTTTATTTTAAATACCATGAAAATGCTACAGAAATGATTATTCCCTCCAATATTGTTACTCATAATCGCAATTTCAGTCAAAATAAGATATTTTGCTTATGTTGTGCAGTGCGTCCCTAATCAGCAGAGCATCGATGTCCCGGATGCAGTTTAGCCTGCGAATTTGAATCCAGTCAAACGGAGTTTCTTCGACTCCTAAAAGGTCTATTTCCCCTCTCCATGCAGCAGGGAGCCTGTGGTTAATTCTCACCCTGTCTGCTGTGGTTGGGCTGCCCAGCTAATGTGGGCTACTTGATGGGAGGCCAGAAATACAACCAGGCCTGTCTGTCTGGGTGTGAACTGGGACATAAGGAGCAGCTGAACAGCATGGTGTTGGGTTACAAGGTATATTAATAGGGGGATAAATGTAGAATAACACACCGGTGACGTACAGTACGACATCACCGGTCTCATTTGAAACTTCATTTTGAATCAGTCATTTTTAAGCTCTGTTGGCGGAGGGGGGACAGGGGTACTACCAAAGCTACACTTAATGATCATTTGTATTTCATCGTTAGTTTCATCAATAAATGTATTCAATTTCGCCAATTTCAAGTTTTGCTAGGCCAAAATTTATGTCTGACAATTACAGAAAAAGGTTGTAATTTTGCATCTGTGAGAAGGTGTACTCTAAAAGTATTCGGTATTTCGCTTTAAATAAGCGGTTAGAAAAAAATATTAATAATTATACTTGTTTTTGTTGTGAACACTGAATAAAATGTTATACTGCTGAACCCAAGAATTATCCTCCAACGCTATAGTTTTCTAACTGTTTGGTGTAATGGCACGTTTACTGTATGGTTAGTGGTAGCCCCACTTTGTGCCTCTTATGTATTACTATTACATTCAATACGTATTATATGTATATGTAATACTATTACATTACAACACCCTGCAATCTTTCAAAAGCCTACAAGGTTGTTCAGCCTAGAAGGCGTTTTCTAAATTCTAACCATTTTGGTGAAAAATATTTGGCCTGTTGCACCGTAAAATGTTTTTATCCCGTTTCCAATCAAAGATGGTAGGCTGAAATAACATGATGTGTCCTTGCTGTGCCTTGGAGTGATAGCCTTCCTTATTCAGAATCCCTTTTACCCTGTACAAATCTCCCACCTTACCACACCAAGCACCCCAGACCATCAATTCATCCCACATGCTAACGATGGCGTCAGGCATTCTTCCAGCATTTTTTCATTTGTTCTGCTTCTCACAAACGTTCTTCTTTGTGATCCAAACACCTCAAACTTGGATTCCCCGTCCACACACTTTTTCCAGTCTTCCTCTGTCCAATGTCTGTGTTCTTTTGCCCATCTTAATATTTTTCTTTTATTCCATTCTCAGATATGGCTTTTTCTTTGCCACTCTGCCCTGAAGCCCGAATCCCCAGCCGCCTCTTCACTGTAGATGTTGACACTGGTGTTTTGCAGGTACTATTTAATGAAGAGGCCAGTTGGGGACCTGTGAGGCGTCTGTTTCTCAAACTAGAGACTCTAATCTTCTTGCTCAGTTGTGCAACGCGGCCTCCCACTTCTTTTTCTACTCTGGTTGAGCCGTTGTGTGCTGTCCTCTGAAAGGAGTAGTACACACCGTTGTAGGAAATCTTCAATTTCTTATCAATGTCTCGCATGGAATAGCCTCCATTTCTAAGACAAGAATAGATTGTCGAGTTTCAGATGAAAGTTCTCTTTTTCTGGCCATTTTGAGCGTTTATTGACCCCACAAATGTGATGCTCCAGAACTCAATCTCTCAAAGGAAGGTCAGTTTTGTACTTCTGTAACGACCTAAACTGTTTCAGATGTGTGAACATGATTGCACAAGGGTTTCTAATCACAATTACCTTCTGAGCCAATGAGCAAACACATGTTACCATTAAACACTGGAGTGATAGTTCTGAAATGGGCCTCTATACACCTATATATTGCACCAAAAACCAGACATTTGCAGCTAGAATAGTCATTTACCACATAGCAATGTATAGAGTGTATTTCTTCAAAGTTAAGACTAGTTTAAAGTTATCTTCATTGAAAAGTACAGTGCTTTTCCTTCAAAAATAAGGACAGTTCAATGTGACCCCAAACTTTTGAACGGTAGTGTATGTATATAATCACATCATCTGGTAGGCCTATTTTTTAGTGTTTTAGAATATGCTGGTGATGTGCTAGCTGTTCCCCTAATGTCATAGTCAAACAACATGAAACTAATTCACTATAAATAACAATAAATTGAAATTGAAACTGTATTGTCAACATACATGTTTCTTAGTTTCATCAGCAGCCTGGTGCGTAGAATTGGATTGATGCGGTTTTCTTTTTGTATGGCCATTAGGCCCCCATGATTCGGGGAAAAATATGAATCACAATTTTTTAGCTCAGAATTGATATCACAATCTTCTGCCCTGATTTTTTTCTCACAAAGTGTCATGTTTATTGCACACATGAACCAAGACAAAACAAAACAAATTGGCAGTACCAAACATGTTTTTTTGAGGGGGGGGGGGTTGGTGCCTATAGCACATTGTTCATCACCACAAGCCTGTAAACATAGAGGCTTCAATGAAGAGCAGGGAGAGCATTAGGGAGTGCTTTAAAACCTATTTATACAGATATGTTTAAAACTCACAGAATAAAGTAGTAGGGTTTGTGGTGCAGTCAGCTCATAAAATAAAATGAGAATTAAAGTATTTTTTTTTCTTAATAAAAAAAATTGAATCGTGACTAGGGTGAATCGAGATTGCGATTTTACGATTAATCTTTTACAATTATTCATACAGGCCTACGTGCCATGTCTTACTATTAGTTTAAAGTTTGGTTGAAAATCTGCAAATAAATGATGGGGCGTTCATTATCATTTCTGGTCCAGTTGTTGCCATATAGAGTGGAGGGGGGGGGGGGACCCAAAAACCCAACCGTTACATTAGGTATTAGGTTAATACGCCTGTAAAGTGGACGGAGCAGGCGGCAGCAGCGGGGGGCGGGCGGTGACAAAAGCTGCGGTAAAGTCGGACAGTTTCCATCCGAGTCCAGCTCCTTCAGGCTGGACAGGAAGTGACAAAAACACGTGTGGCGATTCCATTTAATAAAATATAATCAGACCCACATACCAGCTGGTACACAGTCTCCAGTTGTTTTAATATGACAGAGTAGCTGCAAAGCGCTCTACATGCGATATGTTGCTGATTTTAATAACAACAGATGGAGATGATCCGTGATCTGATCAGATTTAGTCTCTCTGACTTCAAAACGTAACTATCAGTCACACAACAGTGTTTGGACAGAATAAGTCTTTAAATCAGACAAATAGTAATTAAAATCCCCCGATTCCAAAACGATAAAAAAGTTTATAAAAACGTCATCATGTTGTAAACCACAGGTGTTAAATCAGCTGAGAAGCCGGGTTTCCCAGCATGCTCTGGGTCCGCCTGGCTCTTGTAGTCGGTGAAAAGCAACTGCGCCGCCTGCGCTCAGAACTGCGGCCGCCTTGCTTCGTGAGATTTCCGTTGCCACGTGTGCATGACGTAGAGCAAGTCGGGATCAAGTCGGACACAAATCTACCCAGCATGCAACGGGCGCCGATCGCCGGTGATCGATTCTGCGCACGACCTGGCTCATCTCGAACGAGCCTAGTATCTCTCTCAGAAGGGGGAGGGGCCGCATCAGAACAGAAGAGGATTAGGGCCATGTAAAAAAAAATTATTTAAATTCTGAGAATAAAGTCAGAATTCTGAGGAAAAAAAAAATTGAATTCTGAGGGAAACATTTCTAAATTCTGACTTAAAACTCAGACAATGAAGTGCATGAAATTGGGACTTTTTTTTATTTGGTTTTGACTTAAAACTCAGACAATAAAGTCAAATGGTGAAGGTGGACGTGGTGGTGGGGAGTAACTTTGCTCCTTATGACCTCATGAGGGGAAAGAGTCCAGATTGGCCCATCTGAGCTTTCATTTTCTCAAAGGCAGAGCAGGATACCCAGGGCTCTGTTTACACCTACCGCCATTTCTAGCCACTGGGGGACCATAGGCAGGCTGGGGGGATATCAATGTTAAAAAAGAAACTCATAACGTGACATTTTTATGCCATGGGTCTTAAAATAAAGTCCAAATTCTGAGAATTAAGTCACAATTCAGACTTTATTCTCAGAACTCAAAGAAAATTCTCAGATGTGGCCCCAAACCAGCATTATTAGGTCAACCCTTGTGTTGTCTTCCCGTTGACCATTTGTTTTTCTGGGTCCAACTTTTGTTGGAAAGTTTTTGTCACTTTTTGTCACCTGATGTTTGATTTTTTTTGTAGCTTTTTTGAGGTTTATTTTTTCTGGGTTTGTGAAGCTTTTTCAGTCATTTTGTCCTTTTACCTTTTTTTTTTTAAATGCCATAACATTAAATAAAACACCCATATTCAGTAAGAGTAGTGAACTGCTCATTTATATTTTATATATATTTTTTTAACATTTTGGTTGAAAGAAACCGAATTTTCTGATACAGAAACGTTTTGTAAATGGGTCAAATTTGACCCGAGGACAACAGGGGTTAAGTTTAGTGGTGTAGGCATCTCTTCTCTCTCTCTCTCTCTCTCTCTCTCTCTCTCTCTCTCTTACTCTCTCTTCTCTCTCTCCTCTCTCTCTCTCTCTCTCATCTCTCTCTCTCTCTCCTCCTCTTCTCTCTCTCTCTCTCTCTCTCGCTCTATTCTGGAAGGGGTGTCTGTCTCTCGGTCCAGAATAGATCTGTCGCCAACTTCCAGCCCCGTCGTTAACAGCAGCCCCGCGATCACAGCACGCTGACCCCCGCCGCGTGCCTTTCGTCTGAACGCCTCCGTCATTGCCCTCGACGCTGTAGCGTTTTAGGCTGCAGGAGTTTGTAAATGTGGGATTAATCCACCAGTGGGGTCAAATGCCTGAACCGGAATGGATGAACTTGGTGAAATGTGGCTTTGGGATGTATGAGAAACGCGCCGTGGTGCTGTGCAGCTCCTGCTCGGTGAATCACTACGACTACTGTGAGCTGTCCGCCAGCTGCGACTGCTGCAGCCAATCAACAGGTACCACCAGCAGCCAGTGATTGGCTCCGCTGAAAACGGCGTTTTTACAACATTTTTAATGGGATAACGTTAGTTTTTCCTTAGCCTTTGCGTTATTAAAGACTGAAAAATACAATAAAAAATACAGGTGAAAAATAAATTCTGTAAATAACTACAAATTGTTAAATACTAAAAGGGGGGGGGGACTAAAAATAGAGTTGTTGTGGGAAATGTGAGGTAATAGTTGACAACTATTCAATTCATCTTTGCAGCTAAAGCTACACTTATCTCCTCCCCCACTGAGGGGACGAGAGACTTAAAAATCGGCATTATGACTAGCCTTCATTTTCTAACCGCTCCGTAGATAATAATAATAATAATAATAATAATACATTTTATTTAACAGCGCCTTTCTAACACTCAAGGACGCTTTACAGACAGTAAAAGACAGATACAGGGAACAGAAAAGTGTAAGTAGTTATTATTGTGTGTTTGTAATGTACATCTACCAGGTAAAGATTTATTTGGGTTCCATGTCTCAACAATGTAATTTATTTCATGTGTATGGTATGTATGTACAGTATATTGTATCCTAGTATTTCATCTATATTTCTATTCTGTGCTGTGTGACTGATTTAGCTGATGTAACACTGTAATTTCCCATTTTATTGGGATCAATAAATATCTATCTATCTATCTATCTATCTACCTATTTATCTATCTATCTATCTATCTATCTATCTATCTATCTATTGTACATTGATGAATTGACTCATGTGCAATATACATTCATACAATAGGCCTATGCCTAAAACACAGGCTATTTGTTCCAAACTTCAAAGAATATTCAATTAATCTAAATAATCGCCACATTTTTTTGATAATAAGATTAATCAGTTTTAAATATTTTGCATGAAAAAAGTAAAAAATTCAGTTTCTTAAATGTGAATATTTTATAGTGTATTCACTCCTCCATGACAGTACACTGAACGTCGTTGAGCTCTGGACAAAAGAAGACATTTGAGGACATCATCTTGGGCTTTGGAAAAATATTTGGTATTTTACTTAAACCTAGCAGTCACAAAAGCGTATTATTATTTTTTATGTTAATAATAGATGTAGTAATACCGAATCAAGTGATTGTGTTATGCTGATGGACATTTTTCACCCTTTTGGGACATTTTACAGCCCAAAAAAAATCGTCCTCAGGTCAAATTGACCTGTTTTCCTATATCAGTGATCTTTACCCAAAATAACATGATTGATTCCACACTATGCTCTTTGGCAAGTAACCATACTTTAACTTTACTTTTATGAATTTTGGTGTGTCTTATTCAATTTTATAGCATTTGAAAAGTGGTTTTGAAATAGTATTGAGTAAAAGTTGACATATTCCAGTCTGTGATTATCCATCAACATACATTCCTTTAATTTTAGTCTAAATAATTCCTAATTTCTGCTTTTTTAACTCAAACATTAAGTATAATTTCCTATAAATGAGGTTTATTAAAACTAGTTAATAAGTCATTGTTACGTAGTGTTGAAAACGGAAAAAAAAAGTGACAAACATTGAAAAAAAACGTCAAAAGTGTAAAAAAAAAAGGACAAAAACTTAAGAAAAAGTTAAAAACATTGATAAAAAGCATCAACAACAGTGTTTTTTTTTTCAATTTTGACAGGAAGACAACCCAAGGGTTAACCGAGAAAATGATCGGCATTGAGAAGAACGGTTCGTTGCAGTCCTGAATGAATAAAGTACACACGTGTATGTTTTTCCTCCATCTCTCCCCAGGGATATTTGGTCAGCGTTTAGAGGACACAGTGCAGTATGAGAAGAAGTTTGGCCCCCGGCTGGCCCCCCTGCTGGTGGAGCAGTGTGTGGACTTCATCAGGGACAGGGGTTTGGACGAGGAGGGTCTCTTTCGGATGCCAGGACAGGCCAACCTGGTCAAAGAGCTGCAGGAGGCCTTCGACTGCGGGGACAAGCCTCTGTTTGACAGGTAGACAGGAGAAGTGAATGATCCATCATCCAATCAGAGCCAGCCCTCACCAATGTGGTGCCCCGGGCAAGAGTTCAGCACTTTCTGTTGCATTTTCTACGTTTTTGTGGCTCTTTCAAGCTCTTTCAAGCTTTTTGTGACTTTTTTTCTCAATGTTTTTGTCGTCACTATCAACATTATTATCCTTTTTTTGACGTTTTGTCGGTGGAGGGGGTTGTGCCATATGGTCACTTGTTCAACTTTTTTGTTGTTTTTGTCCTTTTCTTGTGTTTTTGCCAACTTTTTTTAACAGTTTTGTTGCTTTTACGTTTTAGTTTTTTTCTCCCTTTTTTTCAACAGTTTTGTCGCTTTGTTGAGGCTGTTTATGCTTCTGTGCTGTTTTTGTCCATTTCTTTAACATTTTTGTTGCTTTTTGTCACTTTTCTCTAATGCTGACTGCGCTTTTTTCAATGTCTTTTAAGCTTTTTGTGACTTTTTTTGACGTTTTCTCAATGTTTTTGTCGTCACTATCAACGTTATTGTCTTATTTTGACGTTTCGTCCGTGAAGGGGGGTTGTGCCACTGTTGTCACTTTTTCAACATTTTTGTTGTTTTTGTCCTTTATGTTTTTATGTTTTTTTGTTGCTTCATTTGCTATTTTTGTTTCTTTTTCAACATTTTTATTGTTTTTTTCACTTTTATTTTGCTTTGTTGACGTTTATGCTTCTGTGCTGTTTTTGTCCATTTCTTTAACATTTGTGTTGCTTTTTGACACCTTTCTCTAATGTTGTCTGCTCTTTTTTCAATGTCTTTTAAGCTTTTTGTGATGTTTTTTGTCTTATCTCAATGTTTTTGTTGTAACTATCAACATTATTTTTACTCTTTTTGACGTTTTGTCGGTGGAGGGGGGTTGTATCATTGTTGCCACTTTTTCAACATTTTTGTTGTTTTTTCCTCACTTTTTTTCAACATTTTTGTTGCTTTGTTGACGTTTTCTATGCTTCTTTGCTGTTTTTGTCCATTTCTTTTTTGTAACAACATGAGTCATGAGCAACAACATTTTTGTTGCTTTTTGTCACTTGTCTCTGATGTTGACCGCGTTTTTTTCAATGATTTTGTTGCTTTTTTCGACATTTTTTTGGTGTTTCTTAAATCTATTAACGTTTCTTGACTTATTTGGACTGACGGCGCCCCTAGCAGTTACCTGTTCTGCCAGTGCCATTGGGCCGGCCCTGCATCCAGTAGACTCATTTCTTTCTGTATTCCCTTGCAGTAATACAGATGTCCACACGGTGGCATCCTTGCTGAAGTTGTACCTGCGAGAGCTGCCTGAACCAGTCATTCCCTTCTCCAAATATGAAGACTTTCTGACCTGTGCACAGCTTTTGGCCAAAGATGAGGAGGAAGTATGTGCAGTATATACAGTATGTATAGTGTGTGAGTTAATGGCAAGTGTTTGCGTCTAACAATTGTCCTTTTATCAGGGAGTCCAGGAGCTGGGAAGACAAGTTAGCACTCTACCTCTACCTAACTACAATCTCCTCACGTACATATGCAAGTAAGTATTCTATCTCATAATGTCATTGGTTTTTAACGACAACAACTGTTTCTACTTTTAACTTTTTGTTATCTCTGCTTAGATTCCTTGATGAGGTGCAGTCCCACTCTATCGAGAACAAGATGAGTGTCCAAAACCTAGCCACAGTATTTGGACCAAATATCCTTCGGCCCAAGATGGAGGACCCAGTCACTATCATGGAAGGTACGGATGATGTCCACTAACGTAATGACTCAATTCATGGTCAAAGTCATTGCAAACACAATCAAGTCTTTTAAATATTACATAGCACAATGTTACTTTAAAGGTCCCATATCATGCTCATTTTCAGGTTCATGCTTGTATTTTGGGTTTTTACTATAACATGTTTACATGCTTTAATGTTAAAAAAAACACTTTATTTTTCTCATACTGTCTGTCTGAATGTACTCGTATTCACCCTCTGTGTGAAATGCTCCGTTTTAGCGCCTGTCCCTTTAAGCCCCCCACCTGAAAAATCCCAGTCTGATCTGATTTGTCAGAGTTTCCTGGTTTTCTGCATCTGCACTCTCGGAGTCTCTGCATCGTCATTGCAGCCGGGACTTGACCGTGACGGCACCGTAGCTTCACTTTCTACCCATATATAGCATAGTTGTGACATCGCAACCGTAAACAAGTCTTTACAGCTTGTGTAAAGGCACAATCTGACCACTGGATGTGTGAATCTCTCTGTGGCTTGAGCATTTGGATCACAGTATTTATATAGCCCCAGTATATAGCACTTTATAACAAAAAAGACATGGAAATCTCACTTTTTACCATATGGTATCTTTAAAAAGTATTACATATCGCCGCTGTAGGGCTAAAACCTTGTATGTCCAAAACTGTTGCTTTTTGGGAAATGACAAAAGCTAAATTGAAAACATTTTTTCAGCTGTTTACCTCAGACAAAATTGCTTTGTCACCGTTTAAATATTTGTAAAACCCACAGACAGATATAAAGGGTGAACAATAGAATTGTTTTATGAAATAAAATTAAAAATTATGTTTTTTGGAGATACAAGCTTTCTGCCCGACAGCAACAATATACTAAACTTGCTGAATGTGCAGATAAAAACCAAAATAATGCCACTGTACATTAATATTATTCTGTCTGACTGGGATCCATAGGTACCTCTCTGGTCCAGCACCTGATGACAATACTTATAAGGGAACACAACCGATTGTACTCAGGGTGGGACCCGGAGGGACTCACCGTTCCCCAAACAGAGCTCCCTGTCCAGGGACATCAGCTCCAGCATCGCAGCCTCGGAGCCTGGATCTCAGAGGAAGACCTCCAGAGCTGCCCTGTGTCTAACCCAGACCAAGAACTGCACAGCAGTGCCTCGTCTTTGGATGCCAAACTGTGTGCGGCCGTCACTCCCACCCAGACCCCTAACCTGAACCCTGGACCAAAACTGGGTTCCCCATCAGGGAAAGGAGAGACAGTGGTCAGCCCGAGTAAACAAGCCAAGACCACACCTTCCTGGAAATACTCTTTCAAAAGCTCCTCGGCGCCTCGTTCCCAGCCGCAAGGCAAGCAAAGCAGCAGCGGCAGCTCTGTGGCTGAAATCACTAGTGTAGCTTCTGGTGGGGGAGGAGGTGGAGGTGGAGGTGGAGGTGGAGGTAACTGGCTCATGAACGGTTTGTCCTCCTTGAGGGGACACCGGCGCACATCATCAGGCGAGCGGTCTGCCCGCGACCGCGACTCCACCGGCTCCTCACAGAGACTGTCCACCTACGACAATGTCACTTCTTCTTCGAGCATGGGGAGCGTTCCAAGTGTCACCAGCACACCTTGGTCCACTTCCTCCTGCGAAATCTCCACCCCCGACTCAGGAAGTGAGCCCTTGTCCAACCAGAACGGCGGTGTAAGGGGTGAAAGTGGGGAAAAAGGGGAGTGGGTGGAGAGCCAGAGGGAGATTGACAGAGCAAGGGACGGAGGGACGACGACAGACCCGAGCTCTGAGCAGGACAGTTGTGAGGCCATGGAGCTGTGCAGTAGCAGTGCAGCCTGCAGTGAGAATGGAAACATGGCCATGGCTGCCGGGGTGCCGTCCATTATCATGTCTGAGGATGGGGACGGGGCAAATCTAACACTGAGCAGTCTGGTGGAAGGACTGAAGGACGAGTTGAGGAAGCAGAAGACTGCATATGAGACCAGGATTCTAAAGTAAGTCTGGGTTCTGGGGGTTCCTTAACAGTGTTATTAGTGTGTAGATTTTCTTTTGGTGCTGGGAAATATAAGCATGAAATTGGTCTCCAGGAACCACTCTGCTCTACAATAGCAACCAGGTTGCTTTTTTGTTACATAGTTATACATGGATGTATTGCCAAGCATTATTTCTTATAAAGTCCTAAAACAGGAACATGTTGACACTCATAGGCAATAAATATATGTAACCCTATCAGGCGCAAGTCCCTTAGAAGAAAAGCTCCAAAAACTCTGGATCCTACATTTCCCACAGTGCAACACAGCAAATAGCACATCTTTATTAAAGCCTCCTTGGCTGGTAAATTTCCACATCTTTTAAAAAAAAATCACAAACACAGCTTGTAACAAATCTGTGTGTAAAATTGTAGTTTTGAAGCCATTCAGCCCCCACCCCCAAAAAAAATTTCATCTCAGCCTCCCTAAAAATTATAACAACATTTTTTTTTGTGCTTCGAGTTAGAATTTGTAAACTTGTCTGTTAGTGACAGAGGAAAAACAATTAGAGGTTCAAAGGGCTTGAAACAGATTTAATATCCTGTGTCGCCAAAGCCGTGCACCTGTAACCCCGTCAAGGAAAGGGTTAACAGAAATTTAGTTTTGGCCAATCGGAGGCGGTTGTGCCAGACTCCCGCTAATTGTTAGAACATTGTGGCACTAGCTTGCAAGGCACATTGTATCTGAATCCCAGTCTCATTAGGGGCTGAGCCCCTAGAATCACCCCTGTTTGAAGCCAAAGCTAAGATTGCCCGGATGACATCATCAGAGGTTATTTTCTTTAACTTTACAAATGTTCTTCTAGAGCAATGTTTCCCAAACTTAGGGTTGGGACCCAAAATGGGTCGCAGACCCGTTTTATTGGGTCGCCAATTGGCAGAGTAAAATTCGTATCAATCTTATGTGAATCAGCGTTCTTTTTTGCTCCACTGGTCTGTTCAGTTTAGATGCTGTGGGGGGTTTTCTCTCTCTCTCCTCTCTTATGCTAGGAGGGGATAAGAAAATGAGTTGAGAAAGGGGTGAGACACAGAAAGGAGAATAGAGACCTTTTCTGTTTTTGTTTACTTTTATAATGGAATAAATATACTTCATATACATTTAAATTTATGGTTTGTTCCGTCTTTTGTCCACAGTTTAAAAATGTAGATGTTACAATGATTCATGGTGTATTTTTGTAAATTCGGGTGCCGGGGAGAAACCAAATTTCTCTTTTGGGTCTTGAGCTGAAAAAGTTTGGGAACCACTGTTCTACAGCAACAGAAGACATTACATTATACAACGGGTTTTTGGCAATTTTCATGGCAAGTAAACGGATCATTAAAATTTTTCAACTACCAATAGGAGTAGCCTGTGCTAAATGTTTTCAAATCTCACACCGACGCTTTAAACAGTAAAAAATCATTCTGAAGCTGCAAAACTACTAACAAGTGGTGATCTAAGAGTGGCAACAATTTTCCTGGTTCTGTTCTGTTTGAGGTCCTTTTCTGCATGTCATCCTTCCCTCTCAAACCTCAATGTGAACAGTTTTTGAAGTTATTGTTTTAAAGTTAGAAAGTAGCTCCAAGGAATATCGTACTTTAAATCCTGTTAGTTTCCCAAAAGAATTTCCATTCAGATATTGCCAAACCATAGCAAACATAACCAAAACTACCTGAATGCCAAAGCATTTCATAATGTAGCCAAACAGTAAAGGTGAATGTCAATGGCCTGTGCTTTCTGTCTGTGATCCCCTCAGACTGGAGGAGTCCAGCGCTGTTCTGTGTGCGCAAATGGAACGTTTGGAACAAGAGATGGAGCAGGAGAGGAAGAAGCAACGCATGCTAGAGATCAAACTACGAAACTCAGAGCGGGCGCGGGAGGATGCGGAGAACCGCAACCGGCTTCTGGAGAAGGAGATGGAGGATTTCTTTTCCACACTGGGAGATCTGGCCCTGGGTGCGAGGACTAGTGACATTTGATACGGCATCGGTCCGTGGCCAAAACTGTCAAGGCTTGTATTGTATGTATCGGGGGTTGGGTGTTTTTCAGGGGCTCATGTCCTCCTTCAGAGTAACAGGGCGTTCCTTCAAAAGAAAAAGAAAAGAAGAAAATAAAGGAATCTGCCATGTTTGTGTATATTCAGGACAAACTCAAAGGGAACTGAAATATGGAGACAGGAAATTCTGAAGGGCTTAAATGTAGAATTTGGACTGACTTTGTGGTCCTTGTCAGAATCATCTCAATTGAGCACTGAGCGATTTGAGTTTCTCACGCATGCCTGAAATGGATGGGTAAGATAAATGTGTCCAGGGCTTGTCTGGCGAAGGCAGTATTTTAACAGTCCAGGTGCCTGAAAGTGATGGTGGAACGTAATGTAATTTCTCTGAAATTTTCTATAGTCCTACTGGAGAGCACTGACTTCTTCAATCACTACTTTACAAGGACATTATGAATGGATTTAATGCTGGAACTGTATGACTCATTAGAGACAATGTTAGACTGACAGCCAACTGATATTTATCTTTTCTGATATTTATCTTTAAGTAATAGTGCTATGTTTTAGGGAGTACACTTATTTGCCTTCTTGCTGAGAGGTTTGATACCACTCTCAGGTCTGAAGGATTAATATTAGGCCAAAGCTAGCAGCTGGTTAGGCTAGCCTAACATAGGGGGAGAGAGTTAGCCTAGCCTAGTACACACCTTTTAGCCCTTGTGTTGTCTTCCCGTCCACCATGAGAGAAAAAAGTTTTGGTCACTTTTTTTCAACATTAGTATTGTTTTTTTCCCAACATCTTCAACAAAAACACTTTTTCAGGTGTTTTTTCCAAAGTTTTTGATATTTTTAATCTTGATATTTATTTTGACTGCCTATTTTTTGTGACAAAAAAATAAATTAACTGTAAACGGATCAAATTTAACCTAAGGACAACGTGAGGGTTAAAAAAAAATCTGCTAACCAACACTTCTAAAGCTAACTAATAACACGTGTGTTGTTTATTTGATTCTTACAAAAAACAAAAGGCAAAAAATACTTTTTTTTCATTTTATGTTGGCCAGCGCTAGGCTAACTCTTCCAACTGTAGCCTACATTAAGCTAGGCTAACTCTTCCAACTGTAGCCTACATTAAGCTAGGAGCTAACTCTTCCAACTGTAGCATACATTAAGCTAGGCTAACTCTTCCGACTGTAGCCTACATTAAGCTAGGCTAACTCGTCCGACTGTACCCTACATTAAGCTAGGCTAACTCTTCCAACTATAGCCTAAATTAAGCTAGGCTAACCAGCTGCTTGCTGTAGCTTCATATTTACCCTACAGACATGAGAGTGATATCAATCTCCTTAGCTTGTTCTCAGCAAAAAACATGAACTAATGTATTGCCTAAAATATCAAGCTATTCATTGATAAGGCAGTTCAACCAAATAAAAAAAACTAAATTTTCTCACTTGCCTGTAGTGGTACTAGTTATAAAAATTGCTTTGTTTTATTAACAGACTTTGAAGTTCTGTGAAATATCCAGAGCAAATGTAGTTTTATTGCAGTGAGCACCAGTAACAGCATTTCAATAACTTCCATTTTATCTTGGCTGTCTCAAAACCTGTCCAAATTAAAGCTAAATGATTTGCATGGCTAGACACCAACACGGTTAAAAATTGTTTGTTTTTTTATAATCTGAGTGAACTGACCGTTAAACTGTACAGTAGTGGTTTTAGCAGAAGATCCTCCACTTGCATTTATCCTCCTGTCCTGTATTTGTGCTGCAGACATTTATATGTGGATGTTTTACTATAGAATCAAATATGTTTATCAAAGCAGGTTTAGAAAACTAGGTTTTCCAAACGATTCCTTTTGGGGCAAAACTGAAGCAGTGATGGGTGGAACCTCTGCAATAGCCGCCTCTGTACCTTCTTTATCCTCAGGCCGTACCAGTGCCTCTACACCTCGTCACCATCTGGTGTCCCTGTCCATTTGATGGCAAAGCCTCAGTCTTCGGGTTTACTCCGATCCTCGCAGATGTCAATATACCTTTTAATGGATAGATAATACAACAGCGACAATGAAAAATAATCATTCAAGCATTTTCAACTCAGCACATGCTGCCTAGGACACAGGACACATGGCTCGGTAGGTGAAGGTCATGGACAGTACACAGTAAATACCAAAGCTGGACCGCCTCAGCTGTTCGCTCTCTAAAGATCAGAATGGCCTGCCTGGAAGCCATGTTGATTTTGGCACATGAAGCTGAACACTGCCCTCAAAGAAACAATGGAATTTCCTGGTTGTGCCTTCAGGGAAGTGTTTTTAAGTACAAAAAAATGTAGTATTGCTTGCTTGTCCAGAGATGTAGTGCATACTGTATATTTGCCCATAGTACACAGTGTATGCATTGTTTTGTTTTAATATGGCAACAAACTGCTGAAGATGAATAACTTAATTTCCCTAGAAGGTGCCAATTCTTGTGTAAGTGAAATTGTGAATTGAAAGGAAGTTTTAAGAATGTAGCCTTGTTATGAATGTAATGTGTTACTGATGAAACCAGCCCTGTGGAAGGAAGAAAACATAATGTAAATGCTTGCCGGGGGGGGGGGGGGGGGGGGGGGGGGGGAACAAAACTCTAATCACTGATGGTTTTTTGTTCATCCGCTTCTTCAACCCTGAGTCCAGTCATCTTACTTTGACATGGTAAAGCTGGACCTGGTATATTATGGGATCCACCACACAGACCTACATCCCATCAGGTAGCTGTTTTTTTTTTGTGTTTTATGGCTCTGGTCAATTGGACACTTTATTATGTTTCCAAAATGAAGCATTGCAGAAATCTCTTTTGTGAGAATTGCATGTTTTTAGCATCTTATCACAAATCAGAAGAATGTCCAGAAGTACTTGGTAGTAATTCTTATTTGTTTAACGGCCCGAAAAACAGTATAATTACAAGTGAAAGTGTGCTGTTTTTTTTTTTTTTTAACATTTTATGAAGAAACTTAAAGCCAAGGTTATTACATTACCCTCTTTAATTGCACAGGTGTACAAGGTAATTGTCCTCCAGTTCACAATATGATGGTCTTAACCTATTGCAGGTTCTTTGATTCAAACAGGGACATTTATTTCCCTTTATGTATGTCTCATGACTAAGGCTAAATGTTTCTTACTGCTCTGCTGATGATCTATGGTGCTTATTTATTATGGGTTTCCACTATTGTAATGATTGGACATATATGGGAATAAAGGTGACAAAGAAGAAGAACAATGGTGGTTTATCCGTGAATATTGGCAGTAGAAATGACAAAGTGACAGCATGTAGGGGTGGGAATTATTATTTTTATTTTTTTATTTTTTTTGTCTTTGCCAAGGATTCACCTAAATGTTAAGTTTTGCCGGTACCGCCGATGGCGACTACATCATATCTGTTTCCAGCAAAACACTGCGAAAGCATAAAATACATGTTATGTACAAATGAAATAAATGTCAGACTGACTGGCTGACATGTGATGTGCATTCTTCTTAGAAAACAATTTGTTTTTAAAAATGTGTAATAGTAGTGTATTATTCAACTTTTGTTCTTGTATAAGAAGGAAAAGAAAATCACAGTACTCAATCCAAATACTTCTCGAATTGCAATACAAATCGAATCAGCACCCATGTATTGTGAAAGAATGGAGTCGCCACAAAAGCGGGAAGATATTTTTGGCAGGGGGTGCTGGGGGGTGCAGACCACTCTACCTCTGTCTCCTTTTAACCCTTGTATGGTATTTGGGTAAAATTGACCCAATTCATGCTTTTTACAAGAAGACAAATGTTACAAATATACATTTTTTTCTACCTGAAAATCAATGGCCTTACCTTACTTTCTGTGATAAACATGTACAGTTGTGGTCAAAAGTGTACATACACTTGTAGAAAATCACAATGTTATGGCTGTCTTGAGTCTTCAATAAGTTCTACAACTCTTATTTTTCTGTGATAGAGTGATCGGAACACATACATGTTTGTCACAAAAAACAGTCAAAAGTTTGGTTCTTTCATAAATTTATTAGGGTCTGCTGAAAATGTCACCAAATCTGCTGGGTCAAAAATATACATACAGACATTGTATTTGGTTACATGTCCCTTGGCCATTTCACAGCAACTAGGCGCTTTTGGTAGCCATCCACAAGGTCTGGCAAGCTTCAGGTCGAATGTTTGACCACTCTTGACAGAATTGGTGCAGTTCAGCTAAATGTGATGGTTTTCTTGCATGAACCTGTTTCTTTAGCACTGTCCACATGTTCTCAATGGGGTTTAAGTCAGGACTTGGGAAGGCCATTCTAAAACCTTAATTCTAGCCTGGTTTAGCCATTCTTTACCACTTTTGATGTGTGTTTTGGGTCATTGTCTTGTTGGAACACCCAACTGCGCCCAAGACCCAACTCGGGCTGATGGTTTTAAGTTTTCCTGCAGAATTTGGAGGTAATCCTCCTTCTTCATTATCCCATTTACTCTGCAAAGAACCAGTTCCACTGGCAGCAAAACATCCCAGAGCATAATAATACCACCACCAGCTTGACAGTAGATGGTGTTCCTGGGATTAAAGGCCTCACCTTTTCTCCTCCAAACATATTGCTGGGTGCTGGGCCAAACAGCTCAATTTTTTGTTTCGTTGACCAGAGAAATTTCTCCAGAAGGTTTATCTTTTCCATGTGATCAGCAGCAAACTTCAGCCGAGTTTAAGGTGCCTTTTCTGGAGCAAGGGCTTCTTTTTGCACGGCAGCCTCTCACTCCATGGCGATTGAAAACACGCTTGACTGTGGAGACTGACACCTGTGTTCCATCAGCTTCCAAATCCTTGCAGACCTGCTTCTTGGTGATTCTGTGTTGACTCTGACCTACTGACCAATCTCCTCTCGGCAGCATGTGATGCTGCGTTTTCTTCCTGATTGGCAGTGACAACACTGTTCCATGCACTTTATACTTGCGTATAAGTGTTGCACAGTGCTCTTGGGACCTGTAGCTGCTTTGAAATGGCTCCAAGTGACTTCCCTGACTTGTCAAGTCAATAATTCGCTTTTTAGTCCACACTGAGTTCCTTTGACTTTCCCATTGTAGCTTTTGTAGCTGAGTCTAATCACTGGGTCAAATGAGCCTATTTAAATGGGCTCATGAGAAGTCAACAGCTGTAGTCAATCAGAATCTTAGAAGAAGTGAAGAGGCCATGACATGAAGCTAATTTGATTGACACAACTCGCTACATCACCAAAATTGACAATTTTGTTGCTGTATGTATATTTTGACCCAGCAGATTTGGTGACATTCAGCAGACCCAAATAAATTTATGAAAGAACCAAACTTTATGACTGTTTTTTGTGACAAACATGTATGTGTTCCGATCACTCTATCACAGAAAAATAAGAGTTGTAGAACTTATTGAAGAGTCAAGACACCATAACATTGTGATTTTCTACAAGTGTATGTACACTTTTGACCACAACTGTATTCCTGACTCAATTCAGAAAATGATTTGGGATATGACCACTTATGTTGTTTCCAAGATAATAATGATCACATAGTGGATTTTTAACATGAATCATAACCTTATGACAAAAAACAAATCCCACTTCCATTTTTAATTGTTCTAGAAGAGACTGATTGCATTCCCTAAACACATACGTATGTTATCTCAATTGTTTGAAATTGAGATAAAGACAATATTTGTTAATAGATTATGAAGTAACATTTTATTTCAGAATTGTTTTTAAAATCCCAAATAAGTCATGGGACAATTTGACCTGAGGGATATTAGAGCGTCCCGAAAGTGAAGACAACACAAGGGTTAAAAACCCACTCGCCCTTCCCCTCCAAGTACAGCTTAGCTGAGGGTGGGTCTCACTAGTCCTCGGGTGTTTGTTGGTCGTTGTGTGTGGCTGTGAGTGTGCGCGCATGATTTCTCTTTTCATCCCACCCCCCATGCAGCACCCCCACTTCCCCAGCCCTACTGACGAGACCTTCTCCCCCGCCCCCCCTTAACCAAAGACACCAACTCCCTTTAAACCAGTTTAGTGCTACGTCAGAAAGCCCATCTAATAACTGACGCAGTGTCAGTGCTGTGGCCTTGTGGCGGAATTAATGACGGTTAAGCTCTCGAAAAACTGCTTTTCAATAGTTTTTTTTTTTTTAAATGGAACGTTTGATATGGGCCTATATATGGAGCTAGAACAGTGACAGTAACCTGTGGTAGTGAAAATAAAATTAAGCATTGAAACAAGAAATATTGGCACTGGAAAATGTTGAACTGATATGTAAAACAATCAAAAAGTAATAATCTCACAATCCTATGCAATTATTTCACTTTGACATTTGTTAGCATTGTAATGGTTTTTAATGTCAATCTACAATCTCTTGGTGTCTGTGTCTTTTCAGTGACCCGTTTTTTTTACGCTGTGAAGATCTTCACGTCGTCACTGGTTTTCAGTTTCAATTTTCTGTCACTGTTTGGGTGTAGATATCTGCTTGAGTTGGAGTGAGTCAACCAACCAAACGGCGACCCCACCCCCAAGGAGTTGCACTAATAAAACTGAAATTCGGCGGGGCTGACTCGATAAGAACAGCCGCACCGTTATTTTGGTCTAAACAAGTTAGTTAAAACATATAAAATAAAGATTGAGCAAACTAATAAAATTGTTTAAAGATTTTCCTGCCAAAGAGCTGGCGTTTGATAAAGCTGCGGTTAGTGTGTGGGACCGTCTTTGGCTGATGAGGGATACATGCTGCATTTGCAGTTACTACTTGTTTCTTAGTGGATTCACCATTACTTTTATTCTTATTTCCCATTACAACAGAAATTGAGGAAGCATTTGGTACACAGAGCCTGGACCGGCACACATCAGTTACAAGAAAGAAGTAGACAACCATAATTCAAAGTGTATTTCTTTTATTTGCAGTACATGATTTTTTGTTTTGTTTTTTTAAAGAGGTGGCATCATCAGATCCCAGTGCATGTATTCTAGTAGTGCACTTTGCGGTTTTTCGGATGCGCAGATCAAGGAATTCTTAAAACTACTTGCATGGCTGGATTCACTAGCAAACATTACAAACCAGCACCATACATATACTGATTTATTGAAGGTATTTTATTCCATTACTCATCTTTTTTTGTGTTTAACATTATTGTCCTTACCACATTCCAAATAAAAACCTGTCGGCCGTGTTGTGACTCAAAGGACTTCCTGTCTCTGCATCCAAACCTTGGCCGACAGATTTTATTGGCGGGTAAGGCTGATTACGTAACATCCTGACTATAAACAAGTCACAGAAATAAAAATTGATCTTATTCATAAAAAAAACGGGAAAACATGGATTGACAGTACCAAACATTTTCTTTACCTTCAGGAGACAGCTAACAAAGGCTAGGCCCATCACACACTACTAGCACAGTTTGCTGAAGGTATTGCACATTTAGTTTAAAAACAAAAAAAACAAAATAAATGAACAAAAATTACATATAACAATTCTCTTACTTCTAGGTGAAGTATACATAATGTACAAAACTAGAAGTCTGTTGAAACCAACAAATAGTACACTTTCAAATAAATAAATAATGGAATCTGTTATTCACACGTCTTCGATAGCTAATTCTGCAGGCGACTAAGTATATGCAAGAACTGGCAGAAATTCAGCGTGAGGTAGTTCATCAAAGCCGACTTAAATCAAATGACATTGTTTGGAGAGATGTGGTAATTATATTTTTAAAAAAGCAACAACCTAAGAAAGAAAAAACCATGAGAAAATATGCCAATTAAAGCCCCTAATGTTGGGCTAAGGAAATTAAGAGCACTTTAGACAACAAAGTTTTTTTCTGACTGATTATTTTTGATGATATTATTTTGATCTAATATGACAAATGGATATATACCACTGATGTTTTTTACCTGCTATTGCTGCCTTCTTACAGATGTGACTCTGATTAAGTACTAGTTTTTACTCGTTTGTCAAAATACTACTGCACATTTACTAACGGACAATTTAGTTTGTTGCTGTGGGAATCTACAATAATTTGTTGCAGATTGAATTTAGTCTTGTACTGTACTAATCTTCCTCTGCAGTTGCTGCCACTAGCCACACCCTTCCTTTTCAATGTGGGTGACTGAAAAGAGCATGAGCTACTTGCACCAGCTGTTTATGAGTTCAAACTTACGCTAGCCGAGTTTTAACGTCTTTACAGAGTGGAGATATACAAAACTAAAATGGGCTGCACCACCTGACCTAGTTATTAAATAAAGTTAATGTTAGCTTGCATATATAATAAATGTTAAGCTAACTGATGAAGCTATCACTAGATCGCTAATATATCAATTGTAATTGTCTTTGAATAGCTTAGTGACAAAGCTAACATTAGCCTGCTAATTTATCAAATGTTAACAATTGTGTAGCTAAGGGACAAAGCTAGCATTAGCTTGCTAATTTATCAAATGTTAACTGCTGTGTAGCTCAGGGACAAAGCTACCGTTAGCTTGCTAATAAATGAAATGTTAACAGTTGTGTAGCTAAGTGACAAAGCTAACATTAGCTTCCCAATATTTCAAACGTTAACTGTTATTTAGCTGAGTGACAAAGCTAACGTTTGTTTAATGACATATTAAATGTTAAATATTGTATAGCTCAGTGAAAAGGCTAATGCTTGCTAATAAATCACCCGTTTCAATATTCAGACCATATACTTAATAAAATGCTAAGATTTTGAAATTTTAAACAAGTTACACAAAATTACCAAAAAATATATCAAATAACAAAACGTTATGCTGTAACATAGTTGAGACACTTCTCACTTCAACTGAAATGCGTGGATATTACTGATTCTGAAATGCATACTTCTCTATGTATGCATAAATAAATAGAACAAAGTAATACTTACATTTACAACGGATTCACAGTTATGTTTAATTAATCGTTTGACCTACTAAAACAAATTTTTTGGAGTCATGTTACAGCTTGTGACTCTTTAGTAGCTTTTAGTAGCTTTCACTTACATTATTGACAAATAATGATCAGATGATTTCAAGCAACCAATTTACCCATTGCTTTTCACGTATACATTTTTTATTTAAGTTTAAATGGTGCAACCCCATTAACTAAATCAATAGTTTGAAACTAGCTAGGTGTTTGTTTGCACGCACGCACACAGCTGGTGCAAGTGAGAACTTGCGGTTAAATCAATGGTTATGTCTGTGTTTAGCCTTATATATTTGGCAGCCAATGAGTTGTTCAAGTAGAGCACAGCACAGAGCACACAGCATTTTATGAAACAGCCTGAAGACAACCTTTCTTGAAACGTCCTCATCAAAGACTAGAGAGGTTCTAGAGACAGTTCTGTGTTTAGACAACCCTAGTACAGGGATGTTTATGCCAACATCCACAACACATGCTCATTTACCATGACAGTACAACATGTCCTAACTCTGCATTTTGCAGATAGAAGGTTTAGCTATGCAAACATTTCAAGCAGGCAGAATGGCTGCATGAAACCTCAATAAGCTGAGCGAAAAGTTGAAATTGAAAAGATTATGGACTCCTTTGTTTTATTCATTTATGACCATGATATTCATGTTCTTAAAAAGTCAACAAATCCTTACACAACTTGCCTAGATAGCTTTCAGCTAATATGGCTGGTTTAAAGTAACTATGGTTAGATCTTTTTTTTTCTCAGTTTGCACCACAAGTTTGACTTTTTGACTTTAGTTTTGACTTTAAACATCACAAAATACTGACAATAATGCAGTTGCAGAGTTCCCTCATTTAGTTTGATCCAGTAGTTGACTTTGAAAACATCCTGTTCTCTTTTATAATCAGCACATTAAATTAGCACTCAAAGAAAATCAAAAAAACGCTTTAACCTATATTTCGGTTGCTGTCATTGCAAAGAAACACTTCTTTTTACTTTGATGAAAGACCTTGATAAAACTGCCTTTTCTTCCGAAATGACTCAAACATGTGCTTAAGCATCTCAACGTATACACGCCATCACCTTCTTACCCTGCAAGACACAACAGTCTCCCCCTCAAGGGTCAAAATCAAAACAAGTAGAAAAATATACAATACATTTGTGAGAACTACAACCCCATCATACATTACCGATTTGTTGTTGTTAACCAGGCGCCATAAAAACCTACACGTAATAAATCCACTTCCTCCGCCGTACTCAGGAATGAATGACAAACAGGCACTTTTCCTTTCAAATCTGAATCAAGAAACACTCAAAAAGGGCACTATTATTGCATACAGTAAGAACAATTTTGTTTCTTTTGACTCTGGTTGTTTGTGCTGATAGGTTTCAGGTTCCTTTTTTTTTTGCTTCCACAAGTGTCGGCAAGTCTGTTATGCAAAGTGTTTGGCCAACCTTTAGAAAAAAAAAATGCTTTAATGCAATATGCTTTTGTGATTTTCCAAATTCACAAACACATATTGCTACCACCAGGATCTCGTAGGACATGTTTTCACACTGTTCCATCAGGCTGCAGAATCACTATCCCTCCAAGACACCCAATTTCGACACGTTCACATGCATTCTCATCATCACAATTCCCTACTTGACTGAAGCACATTCTACTTACACCGTCACCGATTTAACAACCTCACACAACTCGTCTACGTCTCGATAAACCTCCCAAAGCACAACAAATAAAAAACATTCCGAACTGTTAGCAATACCTCACAGTCAAAGTGAGCCAGCGGAGAGCGTGTATCCAGTCCTCCAAAGCAACACCACAACTCCAGTTCCATAATGTCACACAGCCTGTTGCAGACAAGAAGAGACACTTTAAAGCACTTAACTGTGGAGCTTTTTGAAAGACTTCTGTATTTTTATCTTGCGGGACCTAACTGGGCCATTCTCAATCCCGTAGCTTAAATGCAGAAGGTGAAATTAATTATATGGCGAGTGAAAATCATTTTGAAATCCTATCATGTCCGAACAGAAAGTGAAGAATGAGTAAATTATAAAGCTTTCGTTATTATTATTTTTACAATGTAGGAAGTAGTAGTGACTCGAAGCAGAAAAATTTGTTTCCAGGTCAAATCTAAACGATCTCAGTTCAAATCAATGGATATGTCGTATGCACTTAAAACGATATCCATAACACGTGAGATAAAACAGATAAGGGGAGTACTAAGACCATAAATCTGTCAATTCAATTATGTTTCAATGGCTCACTGCAAACTTGTATCGAAGATAAAACTACATCTACCGTAAAATCTGTACAAACTCAATCTACATTTATATGGCAAGTTGTAAAAGCAGTAGATTACAAATTAACAAATGACTTCCAACGGAAAAATAGATCACATTAAAACATTTTACAGATATTTCTTTCAGGTCTCACAGTCGGTTAATACGAACCGGAACGTAGTGAAATCATAAAAATTCTCTTATCATCATCTTAGGTTTCTGAAAAAAATTACGAAATGCCACAATAAATTACAGCTAAGTCAAACAAAAAGAAATCCTTATTTTTCTATAAAAAAAACACTAACTGTAATAAAAAAAGAAAGAAAAATACACTACCGGTCAAAGGATTGGGGTCACTTAGAAATTTCCATTGCACCCAATTGTAGACAGAATACAGAATATTTTTTTAACCATGGCAACAGTTTTCAGATTACATTATGTGCTTACATAATTGCAAAAGGGTTCTCCAATGTTTTTTTAAAGATTATAAAACAGAATGTGGCTTTAGAACACTGGATGAATGGTTGCTGATAGTAGATATTGCATTAAAGATCCAATACCCCCCCCCACCCACACACACACACACACACACACACACTCAGATGAGCTGGTATTCTATCTATAATGGAGTGGTATGAAAATGTGTACGTGGACCCAAACTTTTAACCGATGGTGTATATCTGTCCTTTCAGAAATTAAAATATTTCTCAAACAGCTAGCTGGCTAACCGCTTCACTACTGAAGACAAGCACAGAGAGGAGGGGGGGGAGGGGAGATGCAGGGGGCGGGACCAGGAGCCAGTGTCGGGCAAGTGGTCTTGGATGTGAGACCAGGGAGCGAGGCCCATCCCAGGACCAGGAGGGGGTGTAGATGATAGTCATCTGCAGCAGCCCAGGGGGGCGATGGCTGCAAGAGCAGCTCCGGTGCTGGCCGTCTCCAGGCTGCTGTCTGGTTCAGTCAGGGTCGGGTCGGGGGACATGGAGGTGACGTCGTTGACGGAGGAGGGCGTGGAGGTGCGGTGCTGGTGGTTCTGCCGCTCACTGTTGCACCTGTGCTGTGGGACACAGGAGAAGGCCTGTGGTCAGCAGTGGAAAGTGAACACCGAGACCCTGGGTCTGGCCGAGGTTTCTCCCCAAAAGAGAGTTCCTCCCCGCCACTGTCGCACTAATAGCTTGCTCTTGTGGGAATTACTAGCATTGCTGGGTCTTTGTAAGTTATGGAGTGTGTTCTAGACCTACTCTATCTGTAAAGTGTCTTGAGATAACTTGTTATAAATTAATACTATAAATAAAAATTGAAATTGAACAACACAGCACTGGCTGCTGAAGCACCTTTATATGATTGGAGTTAAGTCTGGGTCATGATAGGGAGATGGTGTTCCTTCTTCTCTGCATATAAACTTAAGTTTACATTATATATATATATTTATTATGTCATCAACAATTAATTTATCGGATAATTGCAGGACGCTCCGATTGTCCCTCGCCTTGCAAACTGGTTTGTTTCGGGGGGAAAAAAACTTAACAAGATAGCAAACTATTTGCTGAAAATGGAAAGTTTTGAAGAAGATTTGGATCATGCAACGAGGCAGGCCTACTTGGTTCTTTCGGGGAACGACTGTAAAGATTTACAAAGAATACGTTTATGGCAATAACTTTGAACTGGGACCATTTGGGACGAATTGGTGGGGATTGGCTACAGATAAAATATACATGGTGATACACTGGTAAGAGCAAATGAGCCATGTATCAGCTAATTTAAATAGCTCATGTTATATGTATTGTACGGTTAACTTCATTTAATATTGTATGTGGCATTGTTCTGTTGCGGGGTGCAAATGTTCCACCAAAACAATTTCCTTTTAATTTACAATCTTTATTGATCCCCTCTGGGGAATTACAATGCCAAAGATCTACTCAAAAACATTTAGTTACAGCATCTCTACACTGTTTTTATATAACAACATAAAGTGCTGAAATGAAAGCAGTAGGCTTAGAGGGCTTGTTTGGCATGGATCAGAGACAGTTTGACAATTGTTTGTGTATAACATTCAAAAAAGAGCAGTACTGAGGCCACATCATGCTGGATAGATGTCACTTGCTACAGTTCTTAGTCTTATTCTGTTTAATGATCCTGCCACTTTCATGCCAAACCTAAGCCGGGTCATATCAGAACATGTAATAAGTGTTTAACCAGAGGATAACGTGTGCTAATTGTCTCACGCTCCTGTATGTATGATTCTAATAGTAGAGAAATTACCAAAATTAGTATTAGTGAGTACAAAGAAGAGCTAAAGAGCCACAAACACCTTTTCAGAATGATTACCACATCCAATGCAGAACTGTAACAGTGCATTTGTTTACATTACACATATGCATGCAAACTCTCACACGTACAAGAAACGCCGCTTACCTATGGACGCTTGCTGTCCCCTGATGACGCCATTCTTTGTCCTTTCTTCCCAGTCCAACACTTCTTTGTATATCAACTCTGCAACAAACAACACACAATCATTTAGTGCAGTAAGGAGCTGAGGGAAAGAGAGAGAGAGAGAGAGAGAGAGAGAGAGAGAGAGAGAGAGAGAGAGAGAGAGAGAGAGAGGTCTGTGTGCACTCACACTACCTTAGAGGTTTATTTACTCTGTACTACTCATCACCATTTGTTTCATTTTTTTATTCCATTACTGTGTGATGTGGCCTTACTTAAATACTGTTCTTCTCTCACCTGGCCAATTTCACATGATTATCGATCTTCAAGGATTGAGAGTTGCAATGAAACATCCTGCAGCAGTGAGTGTGAGGAAACGCTCCAGGTGTGAACCTCCTGCTGTCATTATCACTCCGGCAGCACTGACGAGGAGGAAGATCTTTAAATTCTCTGCGTCTTTTAGTCTGCTACGCTCTGCTGTGCCTTAATGCCGTGCAGTGCCCTGCTGTGCCATGAACTACTACAAACTACTACTTTTAGTCACTGTTCCATTACCTTTTATTGTGACTGTTATTGCCACTGTTCATTTAAACACCAACTGGCCGTCAGACGCCGCCTACTAAGAGCCTGGGTCTGTCCCAGGTTTCTTCCTAAAAGGGAGTTTTACCTCACCACTGTTGCACTGTTGCTTTCTCTGTAGAGAACTACTAGAACTGTTGGGTCCTTGTAAATTATGGAGTGTGGTCTAGACCTACT
>NW_022605570.1:1362256-1371480 GCF_008692095.1 Etheostoma spectabile
AGTGTCTCGAGATAACTCTGGTTATGAATTGATACTATAAATAAAATTGAATTGAATTGTGTGCTGCTGCGCTTCTCTCTGTGTGTAACAAGGATACTGTGTGTAACAAGGCACTGTGTGTGCTGTGCACGAGCCTAGGTGCATTTTACTCATGTGTTGTTAAAATAATGAAATGCTGCGTTATTGACTTTAGACCAGGTTTTTGTTGGTCAATGGCGCGATCACTTTCCTCTGCCTCCAGATAGCAATACGCCAAGAATTCACCTGAACACACCTCCCTGTAAGACCCGCACGCCCATGGGCGCACAGATGGGCGCAGGTGCATTTTCTGAACAACTGTGTCGGTCTTAAACTAGCAAAGACACTTGCGTCGGGCTTTGCGCCGCACCGGGTGCAAGGTAGGGTCCTAAATGTCTCACAGGCTACAAAGCACAAAAATAGAACAACCTTATGCAATACACACCGCAAAAAATCTAAGTACTTATGACAATTTATCAGAGAGGAGAAACAGTGGATCCTTCCTACCTTTCCACTCCTCGACTGTGTGCTCTCTTTCATCCAGCTGCTTGTCTGTGATGGCGGGTGGCGGCTGGGAAAAGACAGACACGTTTTCTGTGCTTGTAAGAAATCCTTATTTGAATCATTCACAATAATTCTGGAAGATTGTGCTGAAATGTACATGTTCTTATTTATCGGTTATTTTATAATTACATTTTTTTTTAAGATGTTAAAAAAAAAACTAAACTGAAACCAATGCTCATTCTAAACATCAGTGACAACTCCACATACTTCACACTCGTTTGAAAAAATTAGTTTCAGACTCAAACTGACTGATGACCCACAATGGCTATTAATTACTGCCATTCCCAGAACGTAAGTCTGAAAGTATGTCTGACTACGTAACGATACATCGATCTGGATCAATACATTGATTAAATCCTCAACAATCCAATATTATCGATACAAAGTGAAATTATCCATGTATATTGTCAACTTTATTTTGAAATTCCAACATTACGTTGATTCCTTTTTATCCAAAATAGTTTGTTTTAAATAAAATGTCAGAAAAGAGCTTGGTAATGAAACTGGCAAATCATATTTTAGTTGCTTTTTGTAAATAAATATAAAGGTGATTGATTGTGTTAAACGGGCCTATGTATTAACTCGTATTGCTTGCACAAACCTTTCCCAGGAAAATACCACAAACTTCCGATTCATAGCACACACGGAGCTGGAATCAACCAGCTCAAAGCCAGCAGTGGGATAGTTATCCATCCTTCTCAGTGTCAAATGGAGATTTGATGTATACAAATCTGCATTGTTCAAGGCTGTCAGCTCTGAAGAGACATTTTATGCCAGACAAGAGTGGGGAGAGAGAGAGACGCAAACAATTCACTTCATCTCCCAATCCGCCCGATCAAATGCAAAACCAATTTGCAGTGGCTGAGTCATTGTGTTTCCAAGGAGAGTGTGTCATCCAAACACATACAGACAACCCGTTTTGCTGCAGAGCATACACACATTTTCAAAGAAGAGGAAATGGAGTTTTACGGTTTAGGGTCCTTAGATGTTTTTTTTTAATTATAGCTTTACCTTTGTACTTAAAGAGTAAATTTTTGTTTTTATTAACCTGGACCCTATTCTCCATTGCGTCGGAGTGAATGATGTGAAGAACCATCTTTGAAATTGGTTATTAAGCAAGACTGTCAAACAAGCTGCAATGTAACATTAATGGCCAATTGCACACCTTCAATTTACATCCATTTAAAGTGAAAGTTTTACCCCTGACTTGCTCAGACTATTATTCTACGTGTCTGACAACACTGTTAAAAGGATCCCTACAGAGATTGACCTAGAGATACTTTTTTTTAAATCACGTAACAGCCCTGAAATTGCTGGGTTTAGAACTAAAGATATTTATGGGTTAGTTTGGGTCTAGATCTAGTCATTTTTAGACATTTTAATGCAGGAATGATTTACCATTTATGGTTTAAGTATGTGTTCGTATTAAACCTTATTATACCTTTAAAAAAACAACTATGACTGAACCATTACTTAGTGAGTACTTACTGCCTCCACTTCAGTCGGGTCGTACCACACGTTGATATAAGCGTGCTGGAGAGCCTCGTCCACAGAGATCCGCTTTGACGCGTCTATTACCAGCATCTTGGATAGTAGGTCTCGGGCTTGGCTTGCTGACAACAAATTGTGGCATAAAAAGAGAAACGGTAAACATTAAAGGGGATGTACTCAACATTCAGAACATTAATATAGCAGCAAACAAATATTTGCTGAGTAAAAAACATAGTGTAGTGATGTCATCCTGAGCAGAGATTGATCCCTCTGTGTGTGGTGTAACCACTGACTGTAAATAGTAATGGACAAAGCATCCGGTTCGGAGAAGTGCTGTAAATGCAGAAGTTCCTTAAACCTGCATTTTATCCGAATTCCAGCAGGGGGCGACACATGCTGTGCAAAAAGAGGTCGGTTTCTGTAGAAGTCTGATAGAAAGGGACCCACTTCTTACTTGATGTATTACCTGAGTCAACATTTTTATAATGAGTGTATGGTCTCAATCGCTAGTTTTAAGTCTTCCGCAACACAGAATAATGTTATTTTTTTAAATTATAGTCTTGATGATTTTTAAAATTGGCAATAAAGCAGTTATCTATAATATACTGTACAGACGTACAGTAGGGTGCATCAAAAAACACAATTCTTGAATTCTGATATGGCTGGGTGCTAAAAGTGTTCCAATATATGTAGAAACAACACATGCAAAATATTTTTCCAATACATGATGATTTAGGGGTGCCACCACACATCTGTTTTTGTTGGATAAAGTGGTAAACAGTGCTCAATGGTCGCCATGGAGATCTGAGGTAAACAACACTGCAGCTCAAGAAAACTAAGGTGATCTTTCTGTTAAATTGTGTTGGGTATGTATTATTACATATTACTAACATATCTGTAGTTGTGTCTTTGTATACTTAAGTCATGTGTATAGGTATTTGGTGTTCATTACATCTAGATAACGTTAGCTAGCAACAGTTTGCTATCCACGTTAGCTAAGCTATTAAGCTTAACATCAACAGTATTCTAGAGTGGACAATGTCATATTCAGAGTATTGATGTCTCATGTTTATTGAGAGTAGCATTGTAGTTGTTACAGTAAATTAACATTTTAAATATAAGATATTTGCGAGCACAGCGCTACTCTGGTAGTGATGTAACGGTAAGTTGATGAAGTTAGACTTTGTAAAGCTAAAATTGAGGCTTATGCAAGCATGGTTTATCATAATTGAGTCATATAAGTATGCTAAGATATGATTTTAAACACTATCCTTGAGCTGTATCCTTTTCATTCTCAGGCACTGCACAACACAACCCACCCCAGGATCCAGCTCTAAGATGTGCCCTCACCAACTGGTCCTGCCAGACTAGCAGTCGCATCCTGTTTTTGGTCTGGGCCCCAGCATCACCAGTGGGATGGCATCATCACCGTGCCAAACTGCCAACTGGTCGCCAGATCTTACGTTGCTGCTTGCCAGAAAACCTGGTGCAAAGTAGCGTTGTCGCAGTCGAAGCAGCCAAGGTTGTCCTGGAGCAGGTGCGGCCATTTTACAAGAAAGCCAACATCCCAATGGTGAGCGACAAGCGTGCGTGCCACAAGATGGTAGACTTAGTCAATGCTAACAACAAGCTGCGGAAAATCTCCCAGGCCAAGCGCTCCAGTGAGACTACAGCGAAACAATTGGAGAAAATGGAGTGCAGACTTGATGCTACATTTCCGCTGTGGCCTCCAAATGTGGAAAAGCTAATTGATAATCCAGAAGACCTAGCTTTCTTGGCCAGCATGAAGACCGACAGAGTGGCCACATTTGGTGTATTGGACAAAAAGCTGCAGCTCAAGGTGAAGCGGCGAGTGGAGCGTCAAGCTGCCGCAGCAGCCAGGCTGTTCCACTGTGAAAAGGAGCTGGAGGAGATGACTGCAATGTCCAGCTTGGTGTTGGAGAGTGATGAGGAGCCAGAGGAGGATACTAATACAGTCTGTCCGCCATCTGAGGGCGAACCATCCCACAAGTTTAAGAAGACTGGAGCAAGTGTCAAGCGTAAGAAGACTGGAACAAACGTCTTCATTCCACATGATATCCTTAGCCGACCAAGTGTCGTGTCACTGGCTACAAGGTTGAAGATGTCACCAATGCAACAGGCTGCCTTCACGCGTGGCCTGGTTGCAGAGTCAGGCGGGGAATGTACTCCTTGTGTTTAACAATAAAGTCAATTAAACTTTATATGTGTGTCCGACATCCATCACTGGTGCACAAAACTCAGGGTAAGGCCACGTGAGGCCACCTCCATTCGTTTTGTCTATAGGACAAATGAATGGAGAATCTTGAAAGTTGAATTCTGAGAAATGCCCAAGTTGCCCAAAGGGCAAACATACAACTTTTAATTTGATAACCCTATAGAACATGTTACTGTATAAAAGTTCACTGTACTTAACATTTCCAGGTCAACCTTTTGGCAATTACACTAAAAATTGCCCATTTTTCGAAATTTCACAAAAGTTCATGTGTTAGGTGGCACCCCTAAATCTCAATGGAATTCCTCAAAACTTTGCAAAAGTCATTTTTATGTTAATTGGAACAAAATGCAATGCCAGCCAAATTGATATTTTGAAATTAAAATTTCCCATTCAAATTTGATGCACCCTAACGCACAGTATATGAATGTTTTAGGGCGTGGCTAGTATGTGATTGGCAGTGAAAGTGTGTAACGTAGAGTGTAAGCAGCTCCTCCCTCTCGTCTAAAATCGTCACATCTGCAACCAGGATGGCTGCGCCCGTAACGGCAAACGACTCATAGCATATCTCCACAAACCAATGGGTGACGTCACACATGGCTGGCACCCGGGTTATAACGCAAGCTTCACTATTCGTTGTTTTATTAGTCAATGCGTCAATATTAGCGCATGTGGCCGTAAAAAAACATAGGTATGCGTGTATGCATGTATTGAGGAAAGGTCTGCGATGGCCGTGTGGAGGCAATCCTGGCCCGCTGTTTTTTGTTAGTTAGTATATCAAGAACAGCCCCTTTAAGCTTTAAATTAGGGCTGCATGAGATGAGGAAAATAATTTTTTGAGTGATATTGCGATTGCGATATGATAAACGATATTGGAGGGAATAATAATTTTTAGGTCATTATTCTCATTTTCATTGAGAAATAATAAAAATAAAAATGTAAATAATTATAGGGAGTTTTGTGAGGATCTGTACCAAACAAAGATTTCTTTTTCTTTGGTCTGTAGGATACGATCTGTAGGCCGGGACGGTTTGACACATTTGTTTTGCCTTTAACGGATATTGCGCTGTAATGGACACAATGTCGGGAGGGACCATTTAAAAGTGTTAAAGACACCCTCCACTCCTCTGTATTTGGGTATTTTGGGACATTGTTATCATATGAGCGTGGGCTATCAAGCATTCCAACCCAAACGTGAACATCAAACACAAGCAAGCTTAACAAGAAGCACTTCAAGGGGAATACACTGTTGTCACATATGTCTCTCTCTGTAAATTAATGAGGACAGAAGAAGACTTGTGTTCTTGCGTCGTCTTGCAACAGCTCCACTGTGCTCGCTGTGACTGTTCCTGTCATCTCCTCTCCATTTACACATGAAAACACGCTTGAGGTTAGATTCCCCCTCAAAGTAAACAACTCGGTACGGAGCTGTCAGCCTCTCTAATAAGTGCTTAATTTGGGGCAGCCACCGAAAATTGATTCATCACTTGGGCATTGCTGTCGGCGGATGTTGGCGAGGCTGCAAACACAGCGTGCAACACAAACAGACGCAATATGTAGGAAAAGTTCTTCTTTGTGTTTTACAAGTGGTTAGATATATACTCACGAGCCACTATGAGACCATTATCCCTGGTGTTGTCTTCCCGTCAAAAATTGAATATCAACACTTTTGTTGACACTTTTTAATCAATGTTTTTAACTTTTTCTTGACTGTCACTTATTTGGACGTTTTCAACACTACGTAACTCTAACTAATCAACTTTAGTTTTACAGTTATTTTTGGAATTTATGGTCCATAAATCTCATTCATAGGGAATTAAATCTAAATTTGCGTTAGAAAAGCAGAAACTGGGAATTATTTTGACTAAAATTAAAGGAAAGTATGTTGACGAATAATCACAGACTAAAATATGTAAACTTTTACTCAATACTATTTCAAAACCACTTCAATTGTTTTTCAAATACTATAAAATTGAATAAGACACCCTAAAATTAATGAAAGTAGAGATTTGTTCTTGCCAGAGAGCACTGTGTAGAATCAATCATATTATTATGGGTAGTTAAAAAGAACATTGGCATAGGAACGGGTCAACATGAGGGTAAAATTAATCTTTCAATTACAAAAGTAGCCATTTTAAAGGTGCTTTAAGCTATGTTGGGTGACGTCACTTCTTGTTGACGTTCGAAGTATTGTCAAACAAAAAGGAGGCTAGCTCGCCCCTCCCTTCTCCTCATCTCGCCCCCTCCCCCTCCCGTCTGCACACTAACCCCTCAACCCCCACCCCCAAATCCTTCTCGTCGGTTATTGGCTGGAACGAGGTGTTCGAGGTGCAGGTTGGTGCAGGTTGTTTTTGTTGCCGTTTGATGAGCATGGGTTGTCTACAGCGACCGCGTTTACAGCACCTTTAAAAGTTATCTGTGTTAAATTCTACATTAGCAAAAAAAAAAAAAACAGCTTTAAAAATAAGTCTTCTATTCAAATTTCAAGCTGTAAAGCTCAAGCATATTGTGGCATAAAACTAAAGGGCTGTGCAATTAGCCAAAATTCTAATCCATCTAATAATTTTGGCTACTAATGATCCCAAAAGCAGAATAATCGACAAAAACAAAACAAAAAAGATTTTGCACATTACATTTTGCAAGTAAACTCTAAACTACGGCAAAAGCATTGCTGGAAATTTTCACAGTTCAAGACGTTTTCACTGTTGATTTGTTCAACTGTTTTACATTTTTTTAAGTTTAATAATTGCAACATTGTATCAAAAAACAATGAGTAGTCGTATTAAATAAAAGCGATTTCATTATTGACCAAAATAGTCAAGCAGCCCTAATAACTTTGGGATGTGATAAAACATTTACATTTAACAAAGGGTTCCCCTTTCAGTTGGACAATTGCACCTCAAGAAGAGGAACCCAAAAAATGGTTACCAGGCATACACAACCTCACACACATTGTTTTTTGTGTGCTTTTGGTAAGCCTTTACAATATGACATCATGGGCATTAAGAGAGAACAACAGAAGTTTTTCTTTTTTTTTTTACCTTTCAGTTTGTTGTGTTCAGAGTCTGCAGGGAACAGGACGTCAGGGAAGAGCTTCTCGAAGCTGTAGCCAGCATACCGTGGCCTGTTCTCCACGTAGGTCCTCACTGACTGGTTGAGTTTCATCAGGAACTCCTGAGACGGGGTCCCCAGCTGCTCGATCACCTTGTTCCACTGGTCGATATCTTAAGGTTGGCAGGTGTTAAGTAAAAAGCACTGGGCTGGGTTTGGACAAACGGAGCGGCCATTCCAAGGTTGGGGTGGGTCGTTTTGAACTGATGAATATATTGGGGAAAAAAGGAAAATTCCGCACTCTGCTCTTGCTTTTAGCTAGGGCTGGGAAACAGAGATATATATCGACATCAATATATGCCAGATTAGAGCTGGGCAATACATCGATATTGTGATATGAGACTAGATATCGTCTTAGATTTTGGATATTGTAATATCGTAATATGGTTTGAAAGGCTAAATTAGAGTAAAGGGATGTAATTTTCCAGATTTACCAGACTGATTGGACAGATTATTTGTCTTTACCCACTTAATCATTATATCCACATTACTGATGAGTATTTATCAAAAATCTCATTGAGTACACATTTTGTGAAAGCACCAATATCACTACAATATCGTTGCGGTACCGATATTGAGGTATTTGGTCAGAAATATATCTGATTTTCTCCATATTGGCCAGCCCTAAGCTAGATATGACCTTACGTTTTATGACAATAAATATGACTTTGTAATATGACACAAATGCTTGACCGTCTGAAGGCTGACGTAGAATATGTGAATTAGGGCTGGGCAATATATCTATATTATATCAACATTGATATATAAGGCTAGATATTGTCTTTGATTTTCCATACCGTAATATGATAAGTGTTGTCTATCCCTGGTTTTAAAGGCTATATTACAGTAAAGTGAACCCACCTACTTTTCTGAACCTACCAGACTGTTGTAGTTGTTCTATTATTTGCCTTTACCCACTTAGTCATTATATGCACATTATTTATTAAAACTCATTGTGTTAATATTTTGTGAAAGCACCAATAGTCAACCCTATAATAACGCTGCAATATCAACAATTGACATAATATCGTGAGATTTGTTTTTCCTGCGTATCGCACGGCTCTACTTATAGCATCACAATTTATGAATGAAAGTAACGTAATATAATAATAATATAATAGGAAAATATACTTGATCAAGGTCCAGAGCAGGGGTGCTCATTGCGACGATCGCAATCTACCGGTCGATCGCAAAGGCAGTGGGGGTAGATTGCATAAATAAAGATATCAGCCTATCATCCATCCTCACTGTGCCAATATACTATTTGTCACTTGATTGACATACAGGACAACCAGTCTAACGTCGGATATTTTTGCCAGCCAATCATCCATCCTTACTATGACATTTGTCACTTGATTGACATACAGGACAACCAGTCTAATGTCAGATTTTTTTCTGACAAATGGGTCAGCACTCAGCACGCATGTGCATGCAGCAGCGGCAAAATTCCAGCAAGCTAGCGAGTTACCGAGTTAGCCTAGCTAAGTTATTTCTAATAATCTAAAAAAAAACGATATAAAAATGAGTGGGGGAGTTGGACCAAGCAAAAAGCCCAAAACCTACCACTTCCATACAGAATGGGAGGAGGACTTTTTTTTCCACAATGTTCTGTTCAAAGTCCATTAGCCTCATCTGCAAATCTACCATTGCTAATCGGAAGAAGGGAAATGTGGAGGCATTTTTGGACTGTTCATGAAAGCTACAACACTGAATTCCCTCCGAAAAGTGAACTGAGAAGGAGAAAGGGGAAAGAACTAAAGTCCCAGTTGTCTGGACGGCAGGCCTTTTTCTCACAGCTTACCACGAA
>NW_022605570.1:1371490-1375246 GCF_008692095.1 Etheostoma spectabile
GCCACCGAAGCATCGTTCCGGGTGAGTCACCTAATCGTTAAACACAAGAAATCCTTCCAAGACGGAGAGATGATTAAAGAGGCATTCCTTGAAGCGGCTGATTATTTCAAGACTTTAAAAACACACCTGACATAGTATCTTCAATCACATCTCTCCAGCTGTCAAGAAGTACAGTTACAAGGCACTGTGAAGCAATGGCCAAGGATGTGACCGAGAAACTTAGGAGGGATATGGTAGTACGGTGTTTACCGATATGACTGCAAAAGAAGAGCTGTTAACTGTACTGCCCATGAAAGAACACAGGAGGGGAGAGGACATTTTTCAATCTTTCAAAAACTTTAATCGAGAAAACTCAGCTTCCAGTGTGCAAATTGGTGTCCTTTACCACGGACGGTGCGCCCGCGATGGTCAGCAACTCGAATGGATTTATTGCCAAATGCAGGGAGGATGATGCCTTCCCCGACTTCCTCAATTACCACTGCATAATACACCAACAAGCGTTATGCACAAAAATGCCTAACATGAAAGAGATAATGGATGTGGCAACGAAGATCGCCTGTTCTTTGCGCCAGATCACTTCAGAGACGGCTGTTCCGTGTGCACCTGGAGAAGGCGGAGTGTGACCACACTGGATTGTTGCTACACACTAACGTAAGATGGCTTAGTCGAGGGAAATTCTTGCAAAGAGTTCGAGAGCTCTGTCCAGAGATTAAAGAGTTTTTCCTTTTGTCTAAACATGCAGAATACAACCAGCTAAATGACGCTCAGTGGCTACTAGACTTAGCATTTTTAACCGATGACCTTAATGATGAACTGCAAGGAAAAGACAAAACAGTGGTCAATATGATCAGCTCAGTTAATGCGTTTAAACGAAAAATGCAACATCTGTGCACAAAGCTGCAGCGCCATGATTTGACAAACTTTCAGAACCTCATATCAGAAATGGAGACACAAGGGAAGGCGTGTGCGCAACTTGACAGTGGACGCCACACCGAGCAGACCGAAAACTGTCTGTCTGTCTTAAGACTTTGCATTATTGGAGCCAGTTGCAACATTCATGTGCTACCCTTTTCAAGAAGATGCTGAGGTGGATTTACTTGCATCAAAAATTGCAACACTGTTTCACCTGAACTCGTCTGGAGTGGAGGATGAGATCCTGACACTGCAAGCTGACACTGAGCTCAAGTCTAGGGCTAACGGACAGTTTTGGAACTTGCTGACAGAGGAAAAGTACCCCAACATGAGGAAATGTGCTACCTCCTTGACTGCATTGTTCGGCTCCACTTGTTTATGTGAGTCAGCCTTTTCATGAAGATTATTAAGTCCAAATACCGTTCCACCATGACTGATGATCATTTGGAAATGTGTTTGAGGCTGTGTTTGTGTCCGGACTATGCATCGCTGGCCGATTCCATTCAGGGCAAGTCGTCAGAGAGAGGTGTTGACAAAAAAATGTACAGTTGTATTGTGCATATGGGTTAATGCAGTTATGCAAGATACACCAACTTGTATTGTACATATCATTTTCAATATATTTATGAATAAATATATGTAGAAATAAATATATGTTTTTGCATTTTGATAGTAGGTAGATCATTTTGACTTGGTCATTTTAAAAGTAGCTCGCAAGCTGAAAAAGTGTGGTCACCCCTGGTCCAGAGGGACCCAGACGTTAGTTTTCTGTAATAAATGGTGATGCTTTAAGCAAGAGCAGAGTTAGAGATTTTCCTTTTTTATCCCCAAGTTTGTGGTATTTTTTCCACGCATCTGATTCTGCACAACTGATGAATAATAAAAGGAGTTTCTGGAGTTTCTACTGTCTGTACTAAGTTGTTCTAGCTTGGATGTGCTCCTGAAATAGTTTCATAACTGCAACTGTATATATTCAGAAGGTTTGGTGGAAGATTTAGTACTGGCAGTTTTTCTTATGAAGATTTAAATTCCATTCAAACCTGTGGAAATGAGTCTGGATGGATGGAGTGGGGTACACACACCATGAACAATGTTAGGTGAGACAAGTGATGCCCACCTGGAAACATGTATGCAACTCTTTTTTCTTACACACATGCACCCACACGCAGACACACACACCCACCCCAATTGGGTCCTGTCAGAAGGTAAATGGAGAGAGGCAAGTATAATGTTCATACCAAAAGTGGGACTGTATAAATTATAGCTGCCAGTGGATGGAAACGCGCCTAATCACGATTATTCTATGCAACATTTCAAAGGTTCGCTTGACAATTGAATGGAAACATGGCTAATGTATATCTTTACTAACCCTTTTCCACCAAAATTAGCGTGTATATGCATTTTTTTTTACCAGCTAAAAATAGGTGATAGACTGCTTTCCTATGCCAGTAGATAAGTATGCTTTTCTGGACTTCTTTCTAGTGTGTCAAACTCAATGTCACACATGCGGCAGAAAACAGGATTAGTAAATGATTAGGAAACGGCTAACAGGGTTCATTTAGAGACCTGCTACTATTTCAAGCTAGCCTTAGTTTCATTAGTTTGGTTCAGACAGTATTTTCCCAGAGTTATTCTTATTAAGCTTTCTAAAAACCTGAAATGGGACAGTATTATGTTAGTAAGTTAAATGCTTCTCTAAGAATAACTTTTATTTCTGTTTAGTTGCCATCTCTGTCAGTGGCATGTCTCTTTTAACATAGTCTATACCCAATATGCAACAGCCAACAGAAGGCTTCAATTATCAAGCTAATGCTATATTAATCTTAGCTAACCTAAGTAAACCGGCATACTACATTGTTAAGTGACTTTTAGCTTATTGATGCAGTTATAAATCAGTGATAGCGCACAAAATGATTTGCTAAATATTAATACACACAGCAATGCTACAAAGGAGCTACAGCGGAGTGATAATGTTTAGAAACATAAATATAGCATCCATGCAGCATACTCTACGCTAATGGGCCTTTTTCACACCGGACAGTTTAACTTGTCATAGTAGGAAAAGCACAGTTGAATACCAGGGCCTCTCCTAAGTGGAATGCAGCCACCATTAATGGCTTTGAATACACCTGTGCTTTTCCTACTAAGACCTGTCAACAGGTCTGCTGTGAAAAAGGTCCATTAACACAGTCAGAACCAAGTAGAAACAAAAAAAATAAGTCGCCTCAGTTTTAGCAGAACATGCAACTTAACAACCAACTGTAACTGCAGTGTAAAGCGCCCACATAATGTTAAAGATGTACTCACATTGTGTTCATTAATGTACAAATAAAAAAATAAAAAAAGAGGATAAAAAATGCAGAATAGGCCATTTTCATTTGTTTACATGATAGAGCAGGGAAACCACAGGTGTATTAAATTAACCCAGGCATGGTGCTTGTTCATTAGTGTTATTGATTACACCTGTGCCTTACCCGCGCTGCCGTGAAAAAGGTCTGTTCCCCTTCAACCCAGTCACTGAGAGAAAGGAATGTCGACGCTGAATAGGATGACTCATTAAATATCACTCTTTAAAACAGACAGTGGCTTGGCAGGTTTTCCCCACTGAGTGGAAAAGATATGAACAAGATGTCAGACAAGAGGATGAGAGACAAGATGGCATTTTGGGGGTTTGGATGGAAGCTCAACTTAAGGATACGATCAGTGCCTGGAAACAACACACTACCCCGGACCATTTCCGCCATGATGCATCCAACAGACCAGACATCAACTGAAAAATGAAATGACAACCACCAAATTAGCATGCAGGACTGAAAACAAACCTAAAAATATGGGGGGGGGGGG
>NW_022605570.1:1375262-1384343 GCF_008692095.1 Etheostoma spectabile
GGGGGGAAATAAATAACATGAAAATAAAAACATGATGTGGTGCCAAGTGATCTGTGTGTGATACATGACAAAAATGAGTTGCATGCAGTCAAGCGCACTCTCGAACCTGGGTCAGCGTCCCACAAAGCTAAGCAAAATCATGACTCATCATTCGTTCTGGCTTACATAACCTGTCCATAACAAGCTTCTGTAAAGACTACACACACACATGTGCTGAAGATCATTTCTTCTTCAGGTTCACTGAATCATAAGCTTTTAAAGTGAGACACTGACTGTCAAGGTCTTCGGAAAATCTTTTTGTTGTTGTTGCGGAAATGCATTTTAACACCCTCAGGGTCCTCACTGCAATTCATGTTGCGTTAAACTGAAATATTCTGATCCATAAAGCCAGAAGTAATCATTGGTTTAAGCTTCTTAAACCAATGATTACTTTTTTTCTCACATCCCAAATATTTCCCTGACAGAACAACCATGCATTCAGTTTTATGTTGTGGAGCAAAACCAAACAACTTTTGTTCTGTGTGACTGCTTCTATGACATCAACAAAGATATTTGGGAAGCAGTTTGAGGATAGACGAGGGTATTTTAATGCAGTTTAGTTCTGGGCTATGGAAGAGCAAGCTATTAAATTCTATTTTGGGTTCTTCAGGTGACTGTCATGGTGCTTGAGGGGAGTGGGGAGAGAGAGAGGTATAAGTCATGTGTGCTTGTGTATCTGTAAGAAGAGCAGGTGGGTGGTTGCAAGTCAAGGTGTCAGGCAGATCTGAGAAATAGAATCTATAGTTGCTCACAGGATATGATCTCCGTGCGATCCATTTGACAAAAAAGAAATGGTTTGAAGAGACGAAAGATGTTTTGTGTGCTGAGTTTTGAACACCGCTGCAAGCAGCTCAAGGATACAATCCCTTCCTGGAAAAAGGATTTTGTGGCGAACCATTTCTGCCATAATGCAGCCCACAGCCCAAATATCCACTACATATGTGCAGCATAGAAGGAGGGAGAAGAGAATAAGCAAAGAAATGCAACAAGTCAGCAGGAAAAAAAAAATGTTTTTGCTTAAGAGGAGAGAGAATTAGCATTAACAAGCATTTTTATTATTGAGTTCTCTCAAAATCAAAAAAATATATATATTGAGATTTGTTAACTCACTATTACGCATCTGACGTTATACCTAAAAATGTAACTAGCTACTGGAGCCTAAGTCACGTCTCTATCCAAAAACAGTTTTTCCCCAAAACATTTTGGGAAATACACTTGTTAGCTCATTTGCCAAAATTTAGATGGGAAGCTTGATACCACTCTCTTGTCTGTATGTTAAATAAGAAGCTAGAACCAGGAGACAGTTGGCTTAGCTTAGCATAAAGCCTGACAACAGGAATAAACAGCATGGCGCTCTCCAAAGGTAGAATAATGTGCCCACTAGCTCCGCCAGAGCTAACTCATCCAGGCTACATCTACTTCACTACTTTCCATTTTAAGCGTTTTCAGACAAAAACAATCTCTGTCCAGATGAATTTTAGCTGCATTAGCAGAACTAATCTCCGTCTACGTTAACAAGTCTTAAGACGCATATCACATGGGCCTTTGCGTAAGACCAGGGATTGCTTTGCCTGTGGAACTGTTGCTGAAAGGTATGTAAGCCTAGCTAACCGATATGACTGACTGATGTGCATCACTGTTTCCAAAGGTCTCTGTTCCTGCCCTTCCAGACAACAAAGCAACCCCAGAGTTAAAAGTGTTTCCAAATATCTCTGTTTCTGGGCTTCGGAAATGCCGGAGTATTGCAGGCGCCGGAGTGTTGTGGATGCAAGGCACAAACATAGCAAAACACATTTGTTTGTAAACCAAAATGTAGATGTAGCCTTACATTAAAGCCTGATATATCAGCGGGCCGATATTAGGCAATGTATCGGTATCAGCATTTAAAATGGCCTGTTTAAAAATAAAAAAATAGATATTTATGAATATTTATATAAAATAAAAACGAACAGTGAACCATGTTATGAGTGTTGGCGTTGCATAGTTTGTCCACCAGAGGACGCTCAACAATGTCCCTGTTGGAAACGCTGAACCTTTTTTTTGTTTTTGTTCAAAGAACTTTAAGTATCATATTTAGGGCCCGAGCGCCGACAGGCGGCGAAGGCCCTATTGGAACTGAAGGAATTATTATTAGGGCCCGAGCGCCGACAGGCGGCGAAGGCCCTATTGGAACTGAAGGAATTATTATTAGGGCCCGAGCGCCGACAGGCGGCGAAGGCCCTATTGGAACTGAAGGAATTATTAGGGCCCGAGCGCCGACAGGCGGCGAAGGCCCTATTGGAACTGAAGGAATTATTATTATTATTATTCTTTATTATTATTCTTTTCCGTCAAATGAATTGCCTTTTTGGAGGACTTATCATATTCAAAAACTCACCAAATTTGGCGGTCGCATCAAGTCTGGTGAAAATTTACGTATTTTAATGGTTTCGGGAATAGGCGCACAAAAATGGCTCGCTAGCGCCACCTACAATATTACGAAAATTCAGCCCCTGCACTACGTTTATCGTAGACTCACGAAACTTGGTACACATATGTATCATGGCAGGGCGGACATAAAACTCCATGGTAGCCCCCCCCTAAACCCAACAGGAAGTCCGCCATTTTGTTTTGAATGTGCGAAATTAGTGCGATTTTGGCCATTTCCACATGTCGTACTTTAACGAACTCCTCCTAGAGCTTTCGTCCGATCAGCTTCAAACTTGGTGTGTGTCATCTTAACATGTTAACGATGAAAAGTTATTAAAAGAAAAACTTTTCGTCATAGGGCGTGGCCGTGGCGGGGCGGCCATTTTGTGCGATTCGCCACCGAAACAGGAAGTGGGTGTAACTTGAGCGTACGTTGTCCGATTAGCTCGAAACTTTTCACGATTCATCAGAGTCCGCCCCTGACAACATCTACACGCCGCTATTGGGTCAAAGTCATAGCGCCCCCTAGTGGCAACAGGAAGTAGGCCTAAAAGACAAGGTGCCATACTTTAACGAACTCCTCCTAGAGATTTCATCCGATCATCTTCAAACTTGGTGTGGATCATCCTAAGATGTTGACGACGAAAAGTTATAAAGAAAAACTTTTCGTCATACGGTGTGGGCGTGGCCATGGCGGCCATTTTGGGTGTTTAGCGTGAAGATGAAATTGGCTGTACCTACAGTGTACGTTGTCGTATCTGCTTGAAATTTCCCACAAACACCAGAGTCCGCCTGAGGACACCTGCAGGCCATAGGGTTTTGGAGATAGCGCCACCATCTGGCAACAGGAAATATGCCGTCTGACAGGAATGGAGTGTAACTTGAGTGTAACTTGTCCAATTGGCTTGAAACTTTTCAGGATTCATCAGAGTCCGCCCCTGACGACATCTACACGCCAAATCGCTCAAAGTTATAGCGCCCCCTAGTGGCAACAGGAAGTAGTTCAAAAGACAAGGTGCTATACTTAACGAACTCCTGCTAGAGATTTCATCAAGTCGACTTCAAATTCAGTCAGAGTCATCTTAGATGTTAGAGAAAAGTTATAAAAGAAAACTTTTCGTCAAGCGGTGTGGGCGGGGCATAGCGGCCATTTTGAGTGTTTAGCGATCACTGTTAAAATGGCTGTAACTACAGTGTACTTTGTCAATTCTGGTTGAAACTTTTCAGAGATTCATCAGGGTCCGCCCCTGACGACATCTACACGCCGAAATTCGCTCAAAGTCATATCGCCCCCTAGTGGCAACAGGAAGTAGGCCTAAAAGACAAGGTGCTATACTTTAACGAACTCCTCCTAGAGATTTTATCCGATCAACTTCAAACTTGGTCTGTGTCATCTTAAGATGTTGAAGATGAAAAGTTATTAAAAGAAAAACGTTTCGTCATACGGTGTGGGCGTGGCATGGCGGCCATCTTGAGTGTTTAGCAATGAAGAATTAAGTGGCTGTAACTACAGTGTACGTTGTCTTATCTGCTTGAAATTTCCCACAAACACCAAGAGTCCAGGCCTGAAGACACCTACAGGCCAATATGGACTTTTGGAGATAGCGCCACCACCTGGCAACAGGAAATAAGCCTTATATGACAAACATCATCCGATTTACATGAAACTTAGAACGTGTGGTCTACATGTGATACTGAGGCGGCCCCTATATTATGGCCACGCCCAGTCACTCAGGCCACGCCCCCTTTCATAATATTTGAACCGTTTAACATAGATACTTATGTGAGGTGTCATTGAACTCAGCAGAGACTTTCCTTTTTATTGGTGATGTTTGACCCGCCCCCCTATGATGCGGCCACGCCCCCTTTCCCAGATAAGGAGCTGTATGACGTATAGGCTTGTGTGAGGTATCAATGAACTCAGCAGAGACTTCCTTTTTTATGGGTGATGTTTGACCCGCCCCTATATGATGCGGCCACGCCCCCTTTCCCAGATAATGACTTGTATGACGTATAGGCTTGTGTGAGGTATCAATGAACTCAGCAGAGACTTCCTTTTTCATTGGTGATGTTTGACCCGCCCCTTTATGATGCGGCCACGCCCCCTTTACCAGATAGTGACCTGTATGACGTGTAGGCTTTTGTGAGGTATCAATGAACTCAGCAGAGAGTTCCTTTTTCATTGGTGATGTTTGACACGCCCTCTTATGATGCGGCCACGCCCCCTTTCACGGATAATGACGTGTATGACGTATAGGCTTGTGTGAGGTATCAGGGAACTCAGCAGGGAGTTCACTTTTCATTGGCGACGATTTTCAGGGTACGAGTGACGCGCAAATGCGCGGTCGCAAGGAGAGGCGTCCGCCGGTAACCCCGACTGGCGCGGGTTAGCGAGGGCCCTCCATCGCTGCTTGCAGCTTTAATTAGGGCCCGAGCGCCGACAGGCGGCGAAGGCCCTATTGGAACTGAAGGAATTATTATTCTTTATTATTATTTTCCGTCAAATGAATTGCCTTTTTGGAGGACTTATCATATTCAAAAACTCACCAAATTTGGCGGTCGCATCAAGTCTGGTGAAAATTTACGTATTTTAATGGTTTCGGGAATAGGCGCACAAAAATGGCTCGCTAGCGCCACCTACAATATTACGAAAATTCAGCCCCTGCAGTATGTTTAACGTAGAGTCACGAAACTTTGTACACATATGTATCATGGCAGGGCGGACATAAAACTCCATGGTAGCCCCCCCCCTAAAACCCAACAGGAAGTCCGCCATTTTGTTTTGAATGTGCGAAATTAGTGCGATTTTGGCCATTTCCACATGTCGTACTTTAACGAACTCCTCCTAGGGCTTTCGTCCGATCAGCTTCAAACTTGGTGTGTGTCATCTTAACATGTTAACGATGAAAAGTTATTAAAAGAAAACTTTTCGTCATAGGGCGTGGCCGTGGCGGGGCGGCCATTTTGTGCGATTCGCCACCAAAACAGGAAGTGGGTGTAACTTGAGCGTACGTTGTCCGATTGGTTTGAAACTTCCACGATTCATCAGAGTCCGCCCCTGACGACATCTACACGCCGCTATTGGCTCAAAGTCATAGCGCCCCCTAGTGGCAACAGGAAGTAGTCCTAAAAGACAAGGTGCTATACTTTAACGAACTCCTCCTAGAGATTTCATCCGATCATCTTCAAACTTGTGTGTATCATCCTAAGATGTTGACGATGAAAAGTTATTAAAAGAAAAACTTTTCGTCATACGGTGTGGGCGTGGCATGGCGGCCATTTGGGTGTTTAGCGATGAAGATGAAATTGGCTGTAACTACAGTGTACGTTGTCGTATCTGCTTGAAATTTCCCACAAACACCAAGAGTCCAGGCCTGAGGACACCTACAGGCCAATATGGAGTTTTGGAGATAGCGCCACCATCTGGCAACAGGAATAATCTTATATGACAAACATCATCCGATTTACATGAAACTTAGAACGTGGTGTCTACATGTGATACTGAGGCGGCCCTATATTATTGCCACGCCCAGTCACTCAGGCCACGCCCCCTTCATAACATTTGAACCGTTTAACTTAGATACTTATGTGAGGTGTCATTGAACTCAGCAGAGACTTCCTTTTTATGGGTGATGTTTGACCCGCCCCCCTATGATGCGGCCACGCCCCATTTTACAGATAATGACCTTATGACATATAGGCTTGTGTGAGGTATCAATGAACTCAGCAGAGACTTCCTTTTTTATGGTGATGTTTTGACACGCCCTCTTATGATGCGGCCACGCCCCCTTTCCCGGATAATGGCGTGTATGACTATAGGCTTGTGTGAGGTATCAGTGAACTCAGCAGGGAGTTCACTTTTCATTGGCGACGATTTTCAGGGTACGAGTGACGCGCAAATGCGCGGTCGCAAGGAGTGGCGTCCGCCGGTAACCCCACTGGCGCGGGTTAGCGAGGGCCCTCCATCGCTGCTTGCTTGCAGCTTTATTATTATTATTATTTTTCGTCAAATGAATTCCTTTTTGGAGGACTTTCATATTCAAAACTCACCAAATTTGGCGGTCGCATCAGGTCTGGTGAAATTTACGTATTTTAATGGTTTTGGGAATAGGCGCACAAAATGGCTCGCTAGCGCCACCTACAATATTACGAAAATTCAGCCCCTGCACTACGTTTTCGTAGACTCACGAAACTTGTACACATATGTATCATGGCAGGGCGGACATAAAAACTTCATTGTAGCCCCCCCCTAAACCCAACAGGAGTCCGCCTTTTGTTTTGAATGTGCGAAATTAGTGCGATTTTCCATTTCCACATGTCGTACTTTAACGAACTCCTCCTAGAGCTTTCGTCCGATCAGCTTCAAACTTGGTGTGTGTCATCTTAACATGTTAACGATGAAAAGTTATTAAAAGAAAAACTTTTCGTCATAGGGCGTGGCGTGGCGGGGCGGCCATTTTGTGCGATTCGCCACCGAAAGAGGAAGTGGGTGTAACTTGAACGTACTTGTCCGATTGGTTTGAAACTTTCCACGATTCATCAGAGTCCGCCCCTGACGACATCTACACGCCGCTATTGGCTCAAAGCATAGCGCCCCCTAGTGGCAACAGGAAGTAGGCCTAAAAGACAGGTGCTATACTTTAACGAACTCCTGCTAGAGATTTCATCCGATCAACTTCAAACTTGGTGTGTATGATCCTAAGATGTTACCGATGAAAAGTTATTAAAAGAAAAACTTTTCGTCATAACGGTGGGGGCGTGGCATGGCGGCCATTTTGGGTGTTTAGCGATGAAGATAAAATTGGCTGTAACTACAGTGTACGTTGTCGTATCTGCTTGAAATTTCCCACAAACACAAGAGTCCCGGCCTGAGGACACCTACAGGCCAATATGAGTGTTGGAGATAGCGCCACCATCTGGCAACAGGAAATATGCCTTATAACAGGAATGAGTGTAACTTGAGTGTACATTGTCCGATTGCCTCAAAACTTTCCAGGTTTCATCAGAGTACGCCCCTGACGACATCTACATGCCGCTATTGGCTCAAAGTCATAGCGCCCCCTAGTGGCAACAGGAAGTAGTTTCTAAAAGACAAGGTGCTATACTTTAACGAACTCCTCCCTAGAGATTTCATCAGATCGACTTCATTCAGTCTGAGTCATCTTAAGATGTTGAAGATGAAAAGTTATTAAAAGAAAAACTTTTCGTTAAACGGTGTGGGCGTGGCATGGCGGCCATCTTGAGTGTTTTAGCAATGAAATTAAGTGGCTGTAACTACAGTGTACGTTGTCGTATCTGCTTGAAATTTCCCACAAACACCAAAGTCCAGGCCTGAAGACCCTACAGGCCAATATGGACTTTTGGAGATACGCCACCACCTGGCAACAGGAATAGCCTTATATGACAAACATCATCCGATTTACATGAAACTTAGAACGTGTGTCTACATGTGATAGTGAGGAGGCCCCTATATTATGACCACGCCCAGTCACTCCGGCCACGCCCCCTTTCATAACATTTGAACCGTTTAACGTAGATACTTATGTGAGGTGTCATTGAACTCAGCCGAGACTTTCCTTTTTTATTGTTGATGTTTGACCCTCCCCCTATGATGCGGCCATGCCCCTTTCCCAGATAAGGAGCTGTATGACGTATAGGCTTGTGTGAGGTATCAATGACTCAGCAGAGACTTCCTTTTTTATTGGTTATGTTTTTGACCCGCCCCACTATGATGCGGCCACGCCCCCTTTCCCAGATAATGACTTGTATGACGTATAGCTTGTGTGAGGTATCATTGAACTCAGCAGGGAGTTTCTTTTCATTGGCGACGATTTTCAGCGTGGTTGACGCGCAAATGCGCGTCGCAAGGAGAGGCGTCCGCGCCAGTAACCCCGACTGGCGCGTTAGCGAGGGCCCTCCATCGCTGCTTGCAGCTTTAATTGGGCCCTAGCGCCGACAGGCGCGAAGGCCCTATGTGAACTGAAGGAATTATTATTATTATTAGGGCCCGAGCGCGACAGGCGGCGAAGGCCCTATTGGAACTGAAGGAATTATTATTATTCTTTTTCCCGTCAATGAATTGCCTTTTGGAGGACTTATCATATTCAAAAACTCACACAAATTGGCGGTGCATCAGGTCTGGTGAAAATTTAACGTATTTTAATGGTTTCGGGAATAGGCGCATAAAAATGGCTCGCTAGCGCCACCTACAATATTACGAAAATTCAGCCCCTGCACTTACGTTTATCGTAGACTCACGAAACTTGGTACACATATGTACATGGCAGGGCGACATAAAACTCCATTGTAGCCCCCCCCTAAACCCAACAGGAAGTCCGCCATTTGTTTTGAAGTGCGAAATTAGTGCGATTTTGCCCATTTCCACATGTCGTACTTTAACGAACTCCTCCTAGAGCTTTCGTCCGATCAGCTTCAAACTTGGTGCGTGTCATCTAACCATGTTAACGATGAAAAGTTATTTAAAGAAAAAACTTTTCGTCATAGGGCGTGGCCGTGGCGGGGCGGCCATTTTGTGCGATTCGCCACCGAAACAGGAAGTGGTGTAACTTGAGCGTACGTTGTCCGATTGGCTCGAAACTTTTCACGACTCATCAGAGTCCGCCCCTGACGACA
>NW_022605571.1:0-12002 GCF_008692095.1 Etheostoma spectabile
TCTGTAGCCCGACCATAGGCCCCTGTACCCGGCTGAGTTTACCTGTAACCCCCGCTGAACTCGATGGAGGGAGACCTGCTGCTGACGCGGCCCAACAGCGCCACCTCCAGGGCAGGAAGGGAAATGCAGGCTGTCCCGTGTCTCTGATCCTCCTATTGGCCCCTTTCTTAAAACTAAATTACCCAAAAATAACATTATGGTTCCACCCCGAAACATACGTTCCTCTGATCTTAACTATTAGTAAAAAACATTAATTTCTGGGTTTTTAACAGAAAAATTAGGTATAAATTCATATAAATGAGATTTATTGAACATGAATTCCAAAATAAGTGTAAAACTTTAGTTAAGTGGGCGGCAATCTTTACGCTTGATATATATACAAAGTGGATGAGATAAGTATATTTATTTAAGCTATTTTGTAATTAATTTTAATTAATTTCGTTGATTGGATGAAGTAAAATCTGCCTTTAATTTTTTTATTATTGGCTGATTTCTTTTGTATTTTTGTGTTAAAAAATAAATCAGACGTTACTCAGTACTTTACCATTACTTAATTATCAGGATGACTTTTACTCTAGTCATATTATTCTGAAGTAACAGTACTTTTACTTGTGTACACACACAGACACACACACACACACAGACACACACACAGAGACACAGACACACACACAGAGACACAGACAACACACGCGACAGACACACCACACACACAGAGACACACACACACACACACAGACACACACAGACGCGCACACAGAGACACACACACAGACACAGACACACACAGACACGCAGTTTTCATATGTATTTTACTACAAGTTCAAATTATTTCCACTTTGAACTAGTGAACCAATGAGATAACAGCATGTCGTTACCTAGCAACTGGAAATAGCTTCCTTGCTCAAAAAATTAAACAAAGTTGTTCACATGGAAACGTTTTAATCAGACACAATCACCATAGTAACAACACTGTTATATAAAAAGAGCCAGGCGGCGGTTGCTAGGTGAAGAGTCTGACGTGGTGGTTGCTAGGTGAAGGTTGCTAGGTGAAGAGTCTGACGTGGCGGTTGCTGGGCGGCGGTTGCTAGGTGAAGAGTCTGACGGTGGCGTCGGCTCCAGACGAGAAGACCCAGGGCTGCGTGGGGTGAAAGGTCACGTCCAGCACGCCCAGGTCAGCCGTGATGTCATGACCCCGGAGGACCTTCACCGGGACCAGCAAGGGGTTCTGGAGGTGGTCACTGGGAGGGGGCACACAGGGGGGGGACATCAAATGGGGGGGGGGAAAGGGGGGTTGCGTAAATACATATACACCACAGGGGGTTTGGAGGAGGTCAAGGGGGGGCAGTGTGTACTGTGGTAGTGTTGCGTGTAGTACTGCGTGTAGTACTGCGTGTAGTGCTGCGTGTAGTGCTGCGGTAGGCTTGTGGCTCGTAGTACTGCGTGTAGGGGTATGCGTGTAGTAATGCGTGTTTAGTGACTGTGTGTAGTGTTGCGTTGGGAGTACGCATGCGTGATGCGTGTAGGTTGGTTTATACTGCGGTTAGTTTGGTTTGCTAGTCGTTGTGTAGTGACTGCTGTGTCAGTGCTGCGTTTGTAGTGACTGGTTGTAGTGGATGCGTGTATTAGTACTGCGGTGTACGGTGTGTGCAGTTGCGTGATAGTACTGCATGCAGTGTTGCGTCGTGGCTGGTAGTCTGTGTGTGTGGTAGTGCTCGTGTGTACGTAGTGAGCGTGTAGATGCGTGTAGTACTGGCGTGTTGTAGTACTGCGCCAGTGATGCTGTAGTGTGAGCGAATGAGTGTCGTGTACTGCGGCAGTGATGCGTGTTAGTATCGGAGTACGTGTAGTTACGTGTGTAGATGCCCAGTACTGCGTGCAGTAGGTATGCTGACTGTGGTTAGATGTCAGTCTGCGTGTAGTTGGGTAAGTACTGTGTGTAGTGTTGCGTGTAGTACTGCATGCAGTGATGCGTGTGTGTGCTGGGTAGTGCTGCGTTTAATGCGGTGCAGTGATCGTGTGAGTATGGGTGTATTTACTGTTGGGTAGTGACGCTGTGTAGTACGTTGTGTAGGTTGCGTGTAGTACGATGCAGTGATGCGTGTTAGTGACTGTGGTAGTACTGTGTGTAGTACTGTGTGTAGTACTGTGTGTAGTGTTGCGTGTAGTACTGCATGCAGTGATGCGTGTAGTACTGCGTGTAGTACTGGTGTAGTTACTGCGGCGAGATGCGGCAGTGACGCGTGTTGTTAAGGATGTGGTATGGTGTATGTAGTACTGGGCGTGACTGCGGTGCATGTACGGTGCAGTGACTGCGTGCAGGATGCGTGTGGGTATGACGTGTTGTAGCAGTAGTACTGGTGTGTAGATACTGCAGTCAGTGATGAGGCAGTACTGCAGCAGTGTTGCGTGTAGTACTGCATGCAGTGATGCGTGTAGTGCTGCGTGTAGTGCTGCGTGTACTGCGTGCAGTGATGCGTGTAGTACTGTGTGTAGTACGTGTAGATGTCAGTGACTGTGCAGTGCGCAGTAGCGTTTTTTTTGTTTTAGTTGGTGCATGTGATGTGCGATGATGTGTAGTACTGGTGTAGTATTGTAGACGGCCTGGACAAGACGGACCGGCCCGTCGTCCGGAGCCGAGGAGGCGAACAGCGGGTACAGGCGGTGATAGGCCACGCCCCGCACCGCCTTCTTATGGTGCCTGCACACAGGAAGTGGAAACACACACAGGAAGTGGTTATTATACACACACAGGAAGTGGAAACACACACAGGAATGGTGTAATATAAACAACACAACCACACCCACACAAACACACACACACAACAGGGGGGAGTTGGGGGGGAAAGGACAGATGCTTTGGAACACACTATGGGGATTGAGGAGGCATGTGTTATGCAAGGGTGCTATGGAGGATGAGAAGGATGTTAACTCCAAGGGGATATGGCGTGTTTATACAAGGCATATGGTGGACTTCCACAGGTGGCATTAGTGGGTGGGAATGCTGTTCTACTCACAGGGTGCATATGGGTGGGAATGCGGTTACTAATACACGGTGCAATGGGTCAGGAGGTCAAGCAGTGTGCATATGGGTGGGATGTGTCTATCCAACAGGGTGCATTAGTGGGTGGAATTGCTGTTCTACTCAACAGGGTGAATAGGTGTTGGAATGCTGTGCTACTCCGAACAGGGGGCATATGGGTGTGGAATGCTGTGCCTAACTCAACAGGGTTTGCAATATGGGTGAGAATGCTGTTCTTACTCAGCGGTGCATTATGGGTGGGAATGGTTCCTACTTCACAGGGTGCCATTATGGGTGAGAATGTGTTCGGTAACTTCAGAAGGGTGCATTATGGTGGGAATGAGGCGTTCACTTCAAACGGGTGCATGATGGGTGAGAATGCTGTTCTACTCGCAGGGTGCTAGGGTTAGGGATTGGCACAAGGGTGATTCGGTGAATGCGTTCTACTTCAGCAAGGTGTGCATAGTGGGGTGGAATGCTGTCTACTCAGCAGGGTGCATTAGGGGGCTGGTCTAGCAGATGCATGGTGATTTTACTTCAACAGGTGCATATGGGTGAGAATGCTGTTCTACTTCAGCAGGGTGCATTATGGTGGGAAGATGTTCCCTCAACAACGGGTGCACCTGTATGGGTGAGAATGCTGTTTACTTCAAGCAGGGGATATGGGGGGAAGTGTTCGACTCAGGGGTGCATATCTGGGGGAATGCGTTCCACTGCTCCAACAGGGTGCATTATGGGTGGGAATGCTGTTCCACTCCAACAGGGTGCACTTGATGGGTGGGATGCTTGTTTTACCTCGCAGGGGCAATTATGCGTGTGGGCATGCTGTTTATTCAGCAGGATGATTAGTGGTGGTGGGAAAATGCTGTTCCACTCCAAAAGGGTGCATGAGGGTGGGGATGCTGTTCCACTCCAACCCAGGGTGCATATGGGGGAGGACATGCTGTTCCACTCCAACAGGGCATAGGGTGGAATCTGATTCTACTAACGGTGGTCATTAGGGGGCATGCTGTTCACTCAACAGGGTGCATTAGGGTGGGAAATGCGGTTCTACTCAACAGGGTGGGCTTAGTGGTGTGGAATGCTCGATTGATAACCCACAGTGTGTGCATTATGGGTTAGCGTCCCGCATGCATTGTAAGTTTGTCGGAGAGGTCGAGTTACTCACTCAGGCTGAAGGCGCAACTCAGAATCCTGATCACGTGAGACTGAACACACAGATCACATGAGCAAATGGAGACAAACAAGATCACTGAGTCATCCTGGTAGCACAAAACATGATCACATTGATCTAGACCTGGGACGACACACAGATCACATGATCACCTGGAGACACGCACACAGATCACATGATCACCTGGAGACACGCACAAGAGTCAATGGATCACTGGAGACACAACACACAGATACATTGATCACTGAGACACACACAAGATCACCTGATCACCTGGAGACAACCACCCACACGAATGTCATGGAGCAACCTGGATTAATGGTCTAGAACCACAGATCACATGATCCTGGAGGGACACCACCAGATCACAATGATCACCTGGGAGAACACGCACCGATCACATGATCACCTGGAGACATAAAGCATAGATCCATGATCCCTGGGACAACACACACAGATCACATGATCACTGGCCCAGTACTATGACACTCAGACCACACAGATCAATGACACATGGACGCCGCACACACCCACAATAAATGATCACTGCGAGAACACACAAGATCACATGTATCACCTGGAGACACACACACGATCAACCATGTTACCTGGAGGAAACACAACCGAGCAGCACCAAACCACAAGATCACATGAACCTGGAGAACACGCACCACACAGATAACATGATCACTGGAGCAACACAGACACAGATCACCGATGAAAACACACAGTCAATGACACCTGTGCGAACACAACAGATCACTCTGGTCTAACTTAGGCACATGAAGACACTCCTGTTCTAACTTAGCACATGAAGACATCTATTTAGCGACTTGAGTACCACTCGTCTATTAGGCACTTGAGACATCTGTCTAACTTTAGCATATTGAAGACACTCCTGCTAACTTTAGGCATGAAGGACACTCTCTGTCTAACTTTAGGCACTATGAAGACACTCCTCTGTCTAACTTTAGGCACCATGAAGACACTCCTGTCTAACTTTAGGCACTATGAAGACACTCCTGTCTAACTTTAGGCACTATGAAGACACTCCTGTCTAACTTTAGGCACTATGAAGACACTCCTCTGTCTAACTTTAGGCACCATGAAGATCACTGAACAATGGGTCTAACTTGGCACTATGAGAACACTCCTCTGTCTAACTTAGGCCTATGAAGACTCCTTGTCTAACTTAGGCAATGAGACCTCTGTGCTACTTATGCATGAAGACACTCACTGTCTAACTTTAGGCACTATGAAGACACTCTCTGCTCTACACTGTTAGGCACCATGAGACACGTCTATAGACGAAACTCCTCTGTCAACTTTAGCATATGAAGACACTCCTCTGTCTAACTTTAGGCACTATGAAGGCACTCCTCTGTCTAACTTTAGGCACTATGAAGACACTCCTCTGTCTAACTTTAGGCACATGAAGACACTCCTGTCTACAATTTAGGACTATGAAGGAGCCAACTCCGTCTAACTGTAGGCACTAGAAGACACTCCTCTGTCTAACTGTTAGGCACCATTGAAGGACTCGTCTCGTGGCTAATGTTTGGCATCTATGAAGACACTCCTCTGTAACTTGAGGCTTATGAGACACTCTCTGTCACTTTTAGGAATACTGAAGACAGCAAGTAGGCACCAAGGGTCCTGGAAGGAGGGACAATCTCCTCCAGAGTAGATATCATGCCACTTATATAGAATCTGATCTTCTATCTATATGTGTGTGTTGTGTGGTTGTGGTGTTGTGTGTGTGTGTGTGTGTGTGTGGGTGTGTGGTGTTCATTTCTATCCTCGGGGGAGCCATGCTGGACGATCCTTGAGTTGGCTTAGTTTTTGGATTCTGTGACGAGGTTGTAGATGCGGACGGAGCGCTGCGTCCCCACGAAGAAGTAGGGCCTGACGGGGTGGAAGGATACGCACTGCACCAGCCCCTTGTTCTTCCTGAAGGGGTTCTGGCTGCGCCGCCGGCTCAGCTGGTGGATCAGGACCTGCATGTGGCTCGAGTGGTCCGGCATCACCGAGGCCAGGTAGTCCCCTTTAGCGTGCCACGTCACCTGCTGGACCGCCTGGCAGAAAGCACCCCGGGGTGGGGGGTTAGAGTATACTGGGGCAATTCTAGGGTTACTGGGGTAACATCTGGGGATTAGGTTATGGGGGGGTAATATCTAGGGTATACTGGGGTAACATCTGGGGATTAGGTTCTGGGGGGGTAATATCTAGGGTATACTGGGGTAACATCTGGGGATTAGGTGGGGGGGTCAATATCTAGGGGTATACTGGGGTAACATCTGGGGTTAGGTTCTGGGGGGGTAATATCTAGGGGATACGGGGTAAAAAACTGGGGATAGGTTGGGGGGTAATATCTAGGGTATCTGGGGAAATCTGGGGATTACGGTTCTGGGGGTATAATCGGATTACTGGAGGTACATGGTTAGGTCTGGGGGGCCAATATCTAGGGTATACTTGGAACATCTGGGGATTAGGTTCGGGGGGGATACTAGGGTATACTGGGGTATATCTGGGGATACGTTATGGGGGGGTATTATCTAGGGTATACTGGGGTAGTATTTAATATTTAATTAAAATGTATTTTATTTAAATTCGAACAGCAGATTAAAGACATGAGTTCAGCAGCCTGGGAGAAGTCCAGAGACCTCCTCAGGAGTCCAGAGACCTCCTCAACTGCCTGGGAGAAGTCCAGAGACCTCCTCAACTGCCTGGGAGAAGTCCAGAGACCTCCTCAGGAGTCCAGGAATCCTCGACAACTGACTGGGAGCAAGCCCTCAGGATCCAGAGGACCTACCTCAACTGCCTGGGAGGAGTCCAGAGACCTCCTCAGCAGCCTGGGAGGAGTCCAGAGACCTCCTCAGCAGCCTGGGAGGAGTCCAGAGACCTCCTCAGCAGCTGGTGTCCGAGACCTCCTCAGCTGCCTGGGAGGAGTCCAGAGACCTCCTGAGCAGCCTGGGAGGAGTCCAGAGGTAGGGGTAGTGCACAGGGGTAGTTCTTACTTTGGGGTGCTGGATTTTGAGGCGGATCCCCTGCGTAAGCTCCTCCCCTTCTGTCTCGCTCCAGGTGACTGGCCCCGCCCCCTCGTTAGGCTCCGCCTCCTGGGGGGCAGACAGCAGGCGCTCCGACGACAGGACCACCTGTCTGTCTGCCAGAGAGGGAGACAGGACCAACACCACCGAGTCCCTGAAACACAGAACGCACGTTCAACTCCCTGAAACTCAGATCATCAGGGGACCAGGGGCCGGTCCCAGGCAGACAGACAGGTCCTTACTGGGGGACAGCCAGACAGAAAGACAGACAGGTCCTTACTGGGGGACAGACAGGTCCTTACAAGGCGACAGCCAGCAGACAGACAGGTCGTTACAGGGGGACGACAGGTCCTTCCGGGGACCAGCGACAGAAGACAGGAAGGTCTTACAAGGGACAGCCAGCAGACAGACAGGTGTTACAGGGGACAGACAGACAAGTCCTTACAGGGGGCCGCCAGCAGAAGGCAGACAGACCAGGTTTACAAGGGGGACAGGCAGACATGTCCTTACAGGGGACAGCCAGCAAGCAGCAGACAGGTGTTACAGGGGACAGAACAGACGACCAGGTCCTTACAGGGCAAACAGCCAGGGACAGACAGCCAGGTCGTTACAGGGGGACAGACAGACAGGTCCTTACAAGGCGACAGCCAGCAGACAGACAAGTCGTTACAGGGGGACAGACAGACAGGTCCTTACAGGGGGACAGACAGAGACAGGTCCTTACAGGGGGGACAGGACAGACAGGTCCTACAGGGGAGGGGGACGAGAGGCGACAGCAGCGAGCAGACAGGATTACAGGGGGACTACAGACAGCTCGGGGGACGATGAGAGGAGACAGACAGACAGGTCCTTACAGGGGGAACATGTAGGCCAGCCAGACAGGCAGACAGACGGTTTTACAATGGCGGACAGCCAGCAGACAGACAGGTCGTCATCAGGGGGCAGGCAGAGACAGAAAGACAGAAGGTTCCTACAAGGCGACAGCCAGCAGACAGACAGAGTCGTACCGGGGGGACAGACAGACACGTCCTTACAGGGGGACAGCCAGCAGACAGGCAGACAGACAGGTCGTTACAGGGGGACAGACAGACATGTCCTTACAGGGGGAAGGCCAGCAGTGACAGTTCAGAGAGTACAGGTTTTACTAAGGGGGGACAGACAGATCAGCCAGACGGTCTTACAGTGGAACAAGCCACAGACAGACAGACAAGGTTACAGGGGGGACCGACATGGCGTTACAGGGGGGACAGACAGACAGGTCCTTACAGCGAGGGACAGACAGACAGAGTCCTGTACCGAGGGGGACAAGACAAGCTTACGCGGGGAAGACCGAAGTCCTTACGGGGGACAGCCACGCACAGACAGGTTCTTACAGGGGAAGAGAGGAGACAGAAGGCAACAGGTCCGTTACGGGGGACAGAGAGGCAGACAGGCAGCAGCAGCACAGGTGCGGCTACAGGGGGACATAAGACGACAGACGAGCAGCGTCCTTACAGGGGGACAGCCAGGAGACAGACAGACAGGCAGACAGACAGGTCCTTACAGGGGGACAGACAGGCAGGTCCTTACAGGGGGACAGAGAGGAGACAGACAGACAGGTCCTTACAGGGGGACAGCCAGGAGACAGACAGACAGGCAGGTCCTTACAGGGGGATCACCAGGAGACGAGCAGACAGCAAACAGGTCCTTACAGGGGTATAAGACAGGCAGGTCCTTCAGGGGGACGAGCAGGAGACAGACAGACAGGTCCTTACAGGGCGACAGCCAGGAGACAGACAGACAGGCAGGTCCTTACAGGGGGACAGCCAGGAGACAGACAGACAGGTCGTTACAGGGGGACAGACAGACAGGTCCTTATAAGCGAGACAAGCCAGCCGAAGGACAAGTAGTTACAGGGGGACAGACAGGAACAGGGTCCCTTACAGGGGGACAGACAGACAGATGAGTGACAGAAGATCCTACAGGGGACAGACACGAAAGGTCCTTACAGGGGGGACAGACAGACAAGTCCTTATAAGGGGGGACAGACAGGACACAGTCTTACAGGGGAAACAGCGAACGACAGACAAGTCCGTTTACAGGGCAACAGCACAGGCGGACAGAGACAGTCCTTGTTCAGAATGGGGACAGCCCGACAAGTCCTTACGGGGGCAGCCAGCAAGGACAGACCGGTCCTTACGGGGCAGAGAGGCTAGACAAGCAGGCAGACAGTCAGAAAGGTACAGACAGGTCCTTACAGAGAGACAGGGGGACAGCCAGCAGACTAAAGGGGACAGACAGACAGACAGGTCCTACAGGGGGACAGCGCAGGAGACAGACAGCCGAGACGACAGGTCCTTACAGGGTGGACAATGTCCAGAAGGAGACAACAGACTTCAGACAGGAGACAGGGACAGACAGGCAAGTGTCCGCTTACAGGGGACAGAACAGGCAGGTCCTTCCAGGGGGACCAGGAGGAGACAGACAGACAGGTCCTTACAGGGCGACAAGCCAGGAGACAGACAGGCAGGTCCTTACGGGGGACAGACAGGAGACAGACAGACAGGTCCTTACAGGGGCGACAGCCGGAGACCAGACAGGCGGTTCCTAAAGGGGGACAGAAGGAGAACAGACAAAGGTCTTCAGGGACAGACAGACGACAGACAGGCCAGTACAGGGGGACAGCAGGAGCAGACAGACAGCAGGTCCTTACGGGGACAGCAAGGCAGGACAGACAGCGGCAGGTCCTTCCAGGGGGACGACAAGGACGACAGACAGGCAGGTCTTACAGGGGGCCGACAGGAGACACGACAAGGCAGGTCTTACAGGGGGACAGGACAGGAGACAACGACACGGGTACTACAGGGGACAGCAGAGAGGCAGCAGAGAGGTCCTTACAGGGGGACAGCCAGGAGACAGACAGAAGGCGGGCCTTAAGGTGGGACAGACGACTAGGAGACAGACAGCAACCCCCCGAGGTCCTACAGGGCGACAGAAGTTAGACAGACAGACCTGTCCTACAGGGGGACCGCAAGGAGACAGACAGACAGGTCCTTCACAGGGGGAAGACAGGAGACAGACAGACAGGGCAGGTCCTTACAGGGGGACAGAGAGGGGACAGACAGACAGGTCCTACAGGGCGACAGCCAGCAGGACAGGAAAGACAGGCAGGTCCTTCAGGGGGACAGCCAGGCAGACAGCAGACAGAAAGACAAAGGTCATTAAGGGCGACAGCCAGGGGACAAGACTCGCAGGCAGGTCCTTACAGGGGGACAGCAGCAGACAGACAGACAGACAGGTCCTTACAGGGCGACAGCCAGCAGACAGACAGACAGGTTGGGGTTCCAGGCGAGACTCTTCACGGCTCCGCCCACCTGGACCGTCCTCAGACAGCGAGACGAGCACACCTCCCAGAACCTCACGGAGCCGTCATCACTTCCTGTACACATTCAAATAACTTTATCAACACCCACACACATTCAAATAACTTTATCAACACCCACACACATTCAAATAACTTTATCAACAACCACACACATTCAAATAACTTTATCCACACCCACACTAGGGCTGTAACCTCCCAGTGGACTAGTCCACTTATTGGTCGATAGGTTCTGGCTCGACCAGTATTCTGATTGGCTGATGTTTTGCCGTGTTATTCATCAGCTGGAAGCATCGACCGTTACGGTCTATGGGGGGAAAGCACTAACTACTAATGGGGGTGTTTACAGAGCACCCCTGTTTCACAGGTAACAGTCTGTCTTCAGAACACCCCCCTTGTTTCCTCTTTGGTTGGATTAGCCCGACCCACTGGGGACAGGTTGAAGAGAGAACCAGAAAGCCTCGTTTTAGTGGTCAGTCCTCCACCGTGTGGAAGACGGCGCCAGAGTGGCAGCGTTTCTCAAAAATAGATAACGGGAAAAGTCTAATGCAACGTTTGAAGTGACAGTTTGCATATCGCAGCTGGACTACAAACATGGCGTCTCACCTAAAAACGGCGAGTAGCCTGTCTGTTTGGAGGAGGCTGTATGAACATATCAGAGTCGGCATATTTCATAGTCTAATAATCGTTTTATAACCACCGGCACACCCTCCCGCAACCACGGTAACGTCCCCCAGACCCCCCCCAGACCCCCCAGACCCCCCCGGACCCCTCCAGACCCCCCCGGACCCGGCACCCCCCGCCATCGTGGATTAATATACAGCACCAGCACGCCCCACCAGCATGGACTAATATACAGCGCCGGCACCCCCCCCCTCATGGGCTATTAACAGACCAGCACGCCCCCACATGGCTATTATACAGCACCAGCACGCCCCACCGCATGGACTATATACAGCGCCGGCACCCCCCCCACATGGACTATATACAGCACCAGCACGCCCCCATCATGGACTTATACAGCGCCAGCACGCCCCCCATCATGGACTAATAACAGAGCCAGCATGCCCCACCATCATGACTAATATACAGGCGCCAGGCACGCCCCCAATCATGGACTAATATACAGCGCCGCACGCCCCCCATCATGGACTAATATACAGCGCCAGCACGCCCCACCATCATGGACTAATACAGCGCCGGCACGCCCCACCCTCATGGACATAATACAGCCGCACGCCCCCATCATGGACTATTATCAGCGTCGGCACGCCCCCCATCATGGACTAATATCAGCGCGGCACGCCCCCCCATCATGGACTAATATACATCGCCAGCACAGCCCCACCATCATGGACTAATATACAAGCCCGGGCACGCCCCCCCCATCATGGACTA
>NW_022605571.1:13019-15892 GCF_008692095.1 Etheostoma spectabile
TGTGTGTGTGTGTGTGTGTGTGTGTGTGTGTGTGTGTGTGTGTGTGTGTACCAGAGACTGTGTTGTTGGAAACGGCTGCAGGTCTTTTGGTTTGGGAAGTTTGGGAATCAGATCCTCGGGATTCACATTCACCTGGAAACAGGTAGAGAGACAGACAGGTAGAGAGACAGACAGGTAGAGAGACAGGTTATTGATCAGATCTTCCTGACAGACACAGCGAGCTGCATCCTGATTGGCTGAAGCTCACCCTCATCTTCCTCTGGCGGGGACACAGGTAAAGGTCCAGGCAACGCTCGAACCTCTCGTGGATGAACCGAGAAAACGCAGGAACCTGACGGAGGCTCGAGAACTTCCTGGGGACAAACGGTAACTTCCTGTCACATGGGTCCTGCTGCTCCCACATGGCCCGCTGCAGACAGACAGACAGACAGACAGAGACAGGTAGAGAGACAGACAGACAGACAGAGACAGGTAGAGAGACAGACAGACAGAGACAGGTAGAGAGACAGACAGACAGAGAGAGAAGTCAGTGCCGGAGTGCCAGTATTAAACAAGAAATATGTTCAGCATCAGGTGTGTAGAGCAACATATCTCCACCAGACTCCATGTAAATAATCACTACTTTTAGCGTGTATAGAGCAGCATATCTCCACCAGACTCCATGTAAATAATCACTACTTTTTAGCATGTATAGAGCAGCATATCTCCACCAGACTCCATGTAAATAATCACTACTTTTAGCGTATATAGAGCAGCATATCTCCACATGTAAATAGGTGAATTAAGAGTTTATTCCAACCAGACCAGAGTGGTGATTGTTGGAACAGTGTTGGTAGTTTTATTTAGTTTCTGTCCAATTTGAATGAAGTGTGTTTTAAGCTGATAAAAGCTGTGATTATTTACATGGAGTCTGGTGGGTTTGACGTGGACAGGATCTGTCTCCGCGGTTTCTTTATCGAACAGGACCGAGGTTACCTCCTCGTCGGTGAACAGGTACTCCGGCGGCGGGTTGTAGGACTCCTGGTGACCCGGCAGAGGGATTTTGGGGGCGGGGAGGTGCATCTTGTGTCGGGCCAGAATAGAAGAGTCCTCATTGGCCCAGAGGTCGTAGTAGCGCCCCCTGCTGTCATCCTCCACCCGCCGTGGTTTGATCCAGCCCATCTTTATGGCGTGCACCAGCTTGGACACCTTCTCCTTCTCGATGAGAGACGGGATGAAGCTCCGCTTGTCCGCCGGCCGGTTGGTGACCGGGTGGAGCATCACGTCCCGGCTGAAGAACTCCACCTGGGGCTGCAGTCAGACAGATAACACTGTAATTAACCCGTTATGACAATAACGTGATAATACCGTTAATTACTAACAATAATAAAGGCTGAAGAAGAAGAACATCTGGCAGATACACAGTAACAGGAAGGGGCGGGGCTTCATGCATCACCTGAGAGTACCTCGTTGACATATTTAAATAAAGTTAGGAGACGCGTACCTCGTACTCGTTGAAGTTGGCGTCTCCAAACTGTCCTCTCTGGAGACGGTTGACCAGCTGCACCTGCTCGTCTGACAGCACGACATCACTTCCTGTCTGCTTGTCGGGGACGGTTCTCCTGCAGACGGACAGACAACGCATTAGCCCTGTTAGCATGGTGTTAGCATGGTGTTAGCATGGTGTTAGCATGGTGTTAGCAGGCTCACCAGTAGTCGGGGTTCTCCATCTTGTCCAGGAAGTCGTCGAGCTCGTCCTTGTTCCTGATTGGCTTGTAGATCTTCTTCCCGTCCAGGTTGTAGCCAATGTGAGGGAAGTCCCGGTACCACTCCATCGGGACGTTCCCCACCGTGTTCCTGATGTCCTGAAAACACAGAGAGACATCAGAGACACAGAGAGACATCAGAGACACAGCGAGACAGTCAGATGCATAGGACATTCAGAGACATAGCGAGACAGTCAGAGACACAGCAAGACATCAAAGACACAGACAGTCAGAGACACAGACAGACAGTCAGAGACAAAGATAAGACGGTCAGAAGCAAAGATAAGACGGTCAGAAGCAAAGATAAGACGGTCAGAGACACAGAAAGACAGAGAGACATCAGAGACACAGTCTAAATGTCCTGGAGACCTGCTAAATGAACGCAGGAGAACATGAAGGGACAGAAGACAGACTAACCTCCTCATCGGAAGAGTCATGGACGTACTCGTCTTCTCGCTTTGCTTCCTCAGTCGCTCCTCCCTCCACCTCGTCTGTCTCGGTCTTCTCTTTCTTCTTCTCCTCCTCCTCTTTCTCTGTCTTCTTCACTGTCCCCGTCTCTACCTGCAAGACAACACAGCTTTGTCAAAGGAGAAATCAAAGCATGGACATGATGGCATGGACATGATGGCATGGACATGATGGCACGGACATGATGGCACGGACATGTGGCACGGACATGATGGCACGGACATGATGGCAAAACGGACATGATGGCACGAGACGTCATGATGGACATAATGGACATGATGGATGGACAGGAGTGGCACCATGGACATGATGAACGAGACATGATTGCAACGAGACATGTTGGCAGACGGACATGTTGGCAGGACATGATGGCACGGACATGATGGCAGATGGACTGTGCGCTATGCCCACGGACATGATGGCACGGACATGATGGCATGGACATGATGGCACGGACATGATGGCTGAACGCGACATGTGGCACGGACATGATGGCCACGGACATGTTGGCCAAGGACATGATGGCCACGCGACATGATGGCGGGGTGAATGGACATGATGGCTATGCGACATGATAGGACCTATAATGGACATGATGGCTCAGCCGACATTGTTACCACGGATAAAATGTTAGCACGGAGATGTTAGCACGGAAGAGCT
>NW_022605571.1:15917-29824 GCF_008692095.1 Etheostoma spectabile
TACCACGGAGATGTTACCACGGAGATGTTACCACGGAGATGTTACCACGGAGATGTTAGTGTAACGGGAATAGGTTTAGTTAAATTCCTGCATAAATGGGAACAGCGCCATCAGCTGGTGTCACCCTCTCAATGCGCCGCGGGGTTAAACGTAGTGAATTATGGGTAATCCACAGCAGAACTCCTGATAACTGCTGTGGTAAGTCGCATGTTGACGCCTCAGAGACGATGTCAGTCTAAATGTCTCAATAGCCCACCATACAATGTTTAGTTTGACTGTAAACTGTTGCAGTAGTTTCACAGTGAACGCCGTTTGGCGTCAATGAAGCATTCATTATGAACTTAGAGCCAAATGTTAAGTTAGCTAACTCACTGTGTGTGTGTGTGTATATAGGGCTGTTTGTGTGTGTGTGTGTGTATATAGGGCTGTTTGTGTGTGTGTAGTGATGTGCGGCGAGGGCTGTTACTGTGTTATGTCGTGTGTGTAGTGTGGTGTGTGGGGTGTAGGCGTGTGTGGATAGGGCCTGTTTTTGGTGTGTGTGCTGTGTGTATAGGGATGTTTGTGGTGTGTGCCTGTTGTGCTGTGTTATAGGGATGTTTGGGTGTGTGGGGTGTGGTGGTATCAGGCCGGTTTGTTGTGTGGGTGTGGTGGTGTCGTCGTGTGGGTACTAGGGAATGTTTGATGTGTGATATGTGTGTTGTCTGTGTGTTATAGGCGGCTGTTTGTGGCTGTGGTGTGTGTTGTGTGTGTGTATAGGGGCATGTTTGTGTGTGATGTGTGTTGTGCTATAGGGCTTCGTTTGTGGGGTGGTGTGTGTGTGTGTATAGCGGCTGTTGTGTGCTGTGTGTTGTGGGTGTGATGTGTGTGTGTGGTGTGGTTGTGTGTGTGTATATAGGGCTGTTTGTGTGTGTGTGATTGGTGATAATGTGTGTGTTGTGTTTTGGTATGAGGCGAAATGTTTGTGTGAGATGTGGGTCGTATGAGGGGATGTTTGATGTTTTGTGCTTAATGCTGCTGTGGGGGTATGAGGGCTGTTTGTGTGTTGGTGTAGTGTATGGGCTGTTGTGGTTCATTTGTGTGTGTGTGTGTGTGTTGCTGTGTATAGACGGCTGCTTGTGTGTAGGTATTGTTGTGTGTGCGTAGGGATGTATGGTGTGTGTGTAGGCGTAGGGCTGGGTTGTGTGTGCGGTCTGTAGCCTAAGGACTAGTTTGTGTGTGTTGTGTGCGATAGGGCTGTTGTGATGTGGCTGTGTGCGTCGGGGTTTGTGTGCGCTCGTGTGTGTGCTGCGTCTGTGTGGGTGTGTGTGTGCTGTAGTGTAGGGTCTGTTTGTGTAGTGTGGGTGATGCATGCTGTTTGATGTGATGGTGGGGTAGGAAACTGCTTTGGCCGTTCAGGTGTTGTTGTGTGGGTGTGTGTAGGGCCTGGTTTGTGTGTGGTGGTGTGTGTGCGGTGGGTTGTTGTGTGGGTGATGTTGTGGTGGTGTGGGTGATGGCTTGTGTTGTGTCGGCCTGTGTTAGGTGCTGTTGGTGTCGTGTGTGTGTTAGGGAAGCTGGTGCACCGTGGGTGTGTGGGTGTGTGTGTAGGTGGTGTGTGTTGGTATGGTGGGGTGTGTATAGTGTTGTTGTTGGTGTGTGTGTGTAGTCGCTGTTTGTGTATGGCTGTTTGTGGTGGTTGTGTGTGTGTTTGTGTGGGTGTGAAAAGTACGGTGAGTAGGGTGGTGTAGGTTTGTGTGTGTGGGGTATAGCGAGCTGTTTGTAGTGATTGTGTGTGTGTCTGTGTGAACGTGTATGGGTGTGTTGTGCGCTTGTGTGGTGTGTGTGTGTGTTAGGGCTGTTGTGTGTTGTGGTGTTGTGTGTGGGGTGTGTTGGGTGTTATGGTGGTGCTGTGTGTGTTAGTGTGTGGTTGTTGGTGCTGTGTGTGGGATGTTTGTGTGTGTGTGTGTGTGTGTGTGTGTGTGTGTGTGTGTGTGTAGGGTGTTTGTGTGTGTGTGTGCCTGTGTGTGTAGATTGGAATGTTTGTGTGTGTGTATGTGTGTAGCGGATGCTGTGTTGTGTGTGTTGTGTGTAGGGATGTGTGTGCTGTTGTTGTGTGTGTGGTGTGTGGCTGTTTGTGGTTTGTGTGTGTGTGTGTAGGGCTGTTTGTGTGTGTGTGTGTAGGGCACTTTGGCTGTGTGTGTGTGGTGTGTGTTGTGTGTGTAGTGTAGGTGTGGTGGTGTCAGTGTGTGTGTCAGGGTTTGTTTGTGTGTGTGCTGTGATGCTGCTGCAGAGGCTGTTGTGACGTTGTGTGATTGTTGTGGTGTGTTAGCTGTGGTCGTGTAGGCGATTGTGTGTGTGTGTGTGGTGTAGCGGCTGTTTGTGTGTGTGTGTGTGTGTGTGCGTTGAGTGATGTATGGGCTCGTTGTAGTGGTAGTGTGGGTAGTGATGGTGTGGTGTAGTGTGTGGATGCTGTGTTAGGGCTGTTTGGTGTGTGTGTTGTGGTGTGTGTGTGGTGTGTGGGCTATTAGTGTGTGTGTGATCGTGTGGTGGTGGTGTGGTGATTTGTAGTGGAAGCTGGTTTGTGCTCTCCGTGGTGTTGACGTGCTCGCCCTGATGTCCCTGTTGCAGGTAAAAGTATAAGATTAATGTTGACTCTATTTGAACATGACATGTAAATGAAATGATAAATGGATAGAGTTAATGTAGGCGCTGTATTCTTGCGTGTTGATGCATGGGGAGGACCTACTGTTTAAATATCTCTATTGCATCCAGTAGAATGCCTTTAGGAGTTTAGGATTTTATTTAATTTATTTTACATTTTACTGTGAAATAGACAAAGCTTTATAAACCATTTTTGTTATAATTCTTGTAAAAAAATTCCACTATACGATCACAGACATTTAATAATAAATGAGCAGAACTTCTGATAACTGCTGTGGGTTTGTGACTCCGTGGTGTCGACGTGCTCGCCCTGATGTGATTTGGCTGATTTAGCTGATTTAGCTGATTTGGCTGATTTAGCTGATTTAGCTGATTTGGCCTGATTTCCCTGTGTGCAGACGCAGCCTCACACACACACACACACAACCCAGCGAGACTGGCTGTAGAGGACCGTCACAGTGGTCCCACAACCGTCACATTAGCATGGACATGTTGGCATTTGGACATGTTGGCATTTGGACATGTTGGCATTTGGACATGTTGGCATTTGGACATGTTGGCATTTGGACATGTTGGTGCACACACACCTGCTGAGTGTGCCGTGGCTCCACTCTCAGATCTACTTCCTCTTCATCTTCATCATCTGATAACTCTTCCTCCTCCTCGTCTTCATCACTCCCAGAATCCTCCAGTCCCGAGAAGACGCTGTCCTCGCTGTCTGAAGCATCTTCATCCTCCTCATCTTCATCCTCCTCCTGAGATTTCTTCGTGAAGTCAAAGATCTGAAGAAGAAAACCGACAGATTCAAACTGCTGCCACCAGACTCCATTCAAAAACCTGCTGATTTAAGGAGAGCTTCTTTGAACCAGAGTAGTCTAATGTCAGGAGACACACACACACACACACACAAAATCTTTATGATTTAAGGAAAGCTTCTTTGAACCAGAGTAGTCTAATATCAGGACACACACAGAGACACACGCACACAGACACAAAAAACCTTTATGATTTAATAAAATCTTTTCTGAAAGTGATCAGACCAGAGTAGGCTAGCCCTGCTGCTAACTGCTAATGCTACAGTGAAAACAACCTCGTTGTTAGCCAATCACACGCGATCCTCAGACCTGAAGGATGGTCCCAGCGAGAGCAAAGGCCCTAAAACCGCCAGATTGTGAATGGAGTCTGGTGTGGGATGGTCCCAGCGAGAGCAAAGGCCCTAAAACCGCCAGATTGTGAATGGAGTCTGGTGTGAGTCGGTCTCAGCGCACTGAAGCCAGGTTATCGTCAGCTAGCTGCTAGCTTTGTGTTTCCAGGTGTAACCAATCACAATGACCGGACCTGTCTTCTGCCAGGTTAACACTGTTGACCCAGTGCAATATATTTAGGATTAGCGGGTTTATCTAAAGTACAGTCGACCTGGCAGGTACTGCGTGGTCTCCATTCAGAACTCCACTGAGACTTTGGCCATTTTAGGCTACTCTGCTCGTCTTTAACGTGTCCACGTGCTCCCGTGGGTGAGTGGACTCGGGGGGAGCTCCTCTTCGGTTCGGATCATCTTTCTGACATTAAAGCTCAATCTGCACTGTTTTCCTCTCCTTTACCCAGCTGCGTTAGCTTCTCCGGTTAGCATGCTAACAACTAGCCGCATTTCTGTCTGTCTGTCTGTCTCTCTGCCCGTCTCACCTCTTCCTCCTCTTCTTCTTCTTTATTCCTCTTTTTCACGCTTTTCTCCGGTTCTTTCTCCTTCATCTTCGGTCTCTGCGCGCCGCTCCGCGTGCCGCTGCTGCTGCTTTCCTCCATCACACAGCACGTGGGATCCTGCAGGGTCAGAGGTCATGCGTCACAGCCCCCTGACGTCACAGCAAGGGGGGGGGGGGGGGGGGGGCTCTCCTCTCTATGCGTAGCTCCTATGGCGCCATTTTAATGCTACGAAGCCATCACCTGCCGTTAGCATCCCATTAGGCTCGTTGGAGATGAACTGCTCCTCGCCTGTAAAGTGGACGAGAGCGGGGGGGGGGGGGGGGGGGGGGGGGGGCAGTTTCCGCTGATCCAGCTCCTTCAGGTGGACAGGAGTGATGAAAACTGTGGTGCGATTCCGATTTATAAAATATAATCAGACCCACATACCAGCTGGTCCCCAGTCTCCAGTTGTTTTAGTTATGACAGAGTAGCTCTCAAAGACCTCTACATGAGACCTGATCTGGTTTTAATGAACAACAGACTGGAGATGATCCGGGATCTGATCAGATTTAGTCTCTTTGACTTCTAAACTTAACTATCAGTCACACAACATGAGTTCTGGACAGAATAAGTCTTTAAATCAGACAAATAGCATTTAAAATCGCTCCGAAAAACAATAAAAAGTTTATATAAAACTATCATGTTGTAACCAATCAGGTGTTAGATCAGCTGAGAAGCCGGCGTTTCCCCAGGCTCTGGTCCGCCTGCTCTTGCAGTCGGTGAAAAGCAACTGCGCCCCTGGTCTCAGACCTGCGGCCCCCTGGTACAACCGCGCCCCTGGTCTCAGACCTGCGCCGCCTGCGTCTCAGAACTGCGGCCGCCTTGCTCTCGTGAGATTTCCGTTGCCTACGTGTGCATGACGTCAGAGCAAGTCGGGATCAAGTCGGACACAAATCTACCCAGCATGCAACGGGCGCCGATCGCCGGTGATGGATTCTGCGCAGACCTGGCTCATCTCCAACTGACTCCCATTCATTTTGGCGCCACTTTGACAGCGAATAACTTTTCATCTGAAGCGTTTAAAGACTCTATTTGTCCGATGTTTATTTCTAAAGAAACACAACACAGATTAAAAGGTTCCGTTACCTTGTATCTCACGTTATGGCTCCGTAGTAGACGTTTTTATAAAAATAGGCCAACGATTACGTCATAACCCCGACATCAAGATTTCCTCAGAAATACACACAAAGAAGAATGCTTTATTACATTTTCAGAGCTCCCAGGTTTGTTTAATATAATAAATATACATTTTATATTATCTAACACTTGCTGAACTTCAAAATAAAAGTCAGGAAGTGGTCCATTTGCTTAGCTTCAAAATAAAAGTCCCGATGTGTTCCTGATTTTCTCTGAAAAACACGCAGGAATATAAATGATCAGAACACACTTTTGAAGAAAGAAAGACAAAGACTGTCTGCTAGACGCCATCTTGGTCAAAGGGGGAAGTTAGCCGCAGTGAAGACAACAGCTTCCGGTTCAGATTAGATGCTAAGATTCAAATTAAAAGACCAAAAGTGTAAATGTAAGAGGTCAGCTGTTTTGTGGTTTGTCTAAAGGTGAAGTTAATGTTTATATTAGACCGATTATTACCATATAAAATCAGAAAAAAAATGTTTCTAAAACTTGCTCCTCTTTAATGTGTGGGGGGGCTCTGGCTCCTCCTGGTCCACACTGGAGCTACACTCCAAGGTAGGCACTTTAGGTAGGTACACTTTAGGGGCGGCTGTGGATCAGTGGCTCGGTTGTCTGCCAATCGGAAGGTTGGGGGTTCAATCCCTGGCCCTGCAGTCCCATGTCGAAGTGTCCTTGGGCAAGACTCTGAACCCCGAGTTTCCCCCGGTGCTGCGCATCGGAGTGTGAGTGTGTATCTGATGAGCAGGTGTGTAGATGTGTGTGAGTGTGTATCTGATGAGCAGGTGTGTAGATGTGTGTGAGTGTGTATCTGATGAGCAGGTGTGTAGATGTGTGTGAGTGTGTATCTGATGAGCAGGTGTGTAGATGTGTGTGATGGTGAATGTTTCCTGTAGATGTTAAAGCGCTTTGAGTAGTTGTTAAGACTGGAAAAGATATAGAAATACACACATTTACATTTACTCCTGCTGCTCAGGGGGGACCTCTTCTTTAACCACCAACAGCTGCTGAACATCTGGAGGAAAACAGCTTCAACACTTTCTGGTTCAGTTTAGTTGCAGAGCTTCAAAATAAAAGTCCGGAAGTGTTCCAGTTGCTGTTGTTCCAGTTGCTGAGCTTCAAAATAAAAGTCCGGAAGTGTTCCAGATTTCCTCAGAAAAACAGGCAGGAAGATAAATGATCACAACATACTTTTGAAGAAAGACAAATACTTTATTACATTTTTAGAGCTCTGAGAAAACAATGAACCAAATTAAAGATGATGGTAGTTTCCTTTTAATGTGTCAAGAAGAACATAAATTTTGGTCTTGCAGTGAAACTTTATCTGATTAAGTTGTGTGTCTGAAGGTGAATATTAATATTAATTAGTCACCTTCTTAAAGCAGAAAAACGCTGAATGGACCCAACCAATCCGGGTCTGCATAGGCGCTGCACCACCCCCTGGTGGAGAAGCTGAGATGACAAGAAGATTATGGCTTATATTTTTATTTACGTTTTGTTTTTTTCACTTCTACCGTTTCCTACCATACTATATGCAGTTGTTTATCTAGATGTTGATACAAAAAGATTTTTGTTTGATACTTGAGAAGTTTTGATTGGACTTAAAGGCACAAACATTATTCCATGTCACCTGTCTCAGGATGAGAAGAGTCTCCAGTCTGGTCTCCAGTCTCTGGATGTGAGTTCCTGGCTGGTTCTGGTCCTCCACAGTCCTCTCCATCAGCTTCTGTTTCCACCTGACCAACACATTTATGTCTTTTGACATGATGCTGCCAGGCAAATCTTCTGTTACAAACACTGCAGCTGAATCTTTTCTCTCCTGTGTGGACTACCATGTGTGTCCGTAAACTTCCACTCAGTCTAAAAGATTTCTTACAGACTGAGCAGCTGAAAGGTTTTTCTCCCGTGTGAGTTCTCATGTGGTCCTTCAGATTACTCCTATCAGTGAAAGCTTTCCCACACTCAGAGCAGCTGAATCTTTTCTCTCTTGTGTGGACTACCATGTGTGTCTGTAAACTTCCACTCTGTGTAAAAGATTTCTTACAGACTGAGCAGCTGAAAGGTCTTTCTCCTGTGTGAGTAACCATGTGGTTCTTCAGATTACTCCTATCAGTGAAAGCTTTACCACACGCAGAGCAGCTGTGTGACCGTATCATCGAATTATCAATCGTACCAATACATTTATGTGTCTTGACATGGTGACGCCAGGCAAATCTTCTGTTACAAACACTGCAGCTGAATCTTTTCTCTCCTGTGTGGACTACCATGTGTAACCGTAAACTACCACGCTGTGTAAAAGATTTCTTACAGACTGAGCAGCTGAAAGGTTTTTCTCCTGTGTGAGTCATCATGTGTCTCTTCAGATGTGACTTGTTACCAAATCTCCTCCCACACTCAGAGCAGCTGAATGTTTTCTTACATCTTGAATCATGTTTCAGAGAGTTTGAAGCTGACTGAGGTTCTCTGGTCTCCTTCCAATCAGCACTGTCATTAGTCTCAGGTTCAGCAGAGTCTCTAGTCTGGTTTCCAGTCTCTGGTTTTAAAAGTGGATATGGATGGGAGTTCCTGGTTGGTTCTTGTCCTCCACAGTCCTCTCCATCAGCTGTTTCCATGTGTTGAGTTTGTCTCTGATGAAGCTGTGAGGACTGAGCTTCCTCTTCATCATCTTCACTCTTCACAGGGACAGGAGTGAATGGGAACTTGGTGATATCAGCCTCCTCCAGCCCTTGAAGCTGCTCTCCCTCCTGACTGCTCCACAGTTCCTCCTGTTCCTCTTTAATGTGTGGGGGGGACTCTGGCTCCTCCTGGTCCACACTGGAGCTACACTCCTGCTGCTCAGGGGGAACCTCTTCTTTAATCACCAACAGCTGATTAACATCTGCAGGAAACACAAATTGAAGAAAACCGGGACGTCAGACTACACCAAGACAACTGCTAACCCTAACCATATTCAGCAACTTGCTTCAACAAGTTAGCAACAATCACAACCCCGGACGTTTTTGAGGTGAGAACATGATTTTAACTTAACAGGAAGGTCAAGAAGTTATTAAAGCAGACTGTAATAAAAATATGTTCTAATTTTGGAATAAAATATTGACCCTTTTGTCACTTATAATGAAGCTTCTTTAAAAGTGAATTTATTAATATCATAAAAATTGGTAGTTACCCGTAACACGGGTCTCATTTAGCGTTCTTTGTTCATATGCAACCAAATTAAATAAGCGACCGCCGGCTGATCCCGTGACGCCAGGTACTGAGCACCGGGAGGTGACAGTCCTCTTAGAGACGGTTACATTTAAGTTTAGCAGACAAAAGGTGAGCGTCATACAGTGAAGACAGTTTAGACATCGATACAACTCTTAAAAACAACCGATCAGTCGACTTATTCACTCAGAGGGGGCAGCTTTAGACTTCTGCGGTGTTTCCCCTTCCCCTAAAATCATGTTATATAAACACGGCAACATTGTTCCTACCTTCCTCTTCATCTTCTTCACTCTTCACAGGGACAGGAGTGAATGAGAACTTGGTGATATCAGCCTCCTCCAGCCCTTGAAGCTGCTCTCCCTCCTGACTGCTCCACAGTTCCTCCTGTTCCTCTTTAATGTGTGGGGGGGCCTCTGGCTCCTGCTGGTCCACACTAGAGCTACACTCCTGCTGCTCAGGGGGAATTTCTTCTTTAACCACCAACAGCTGCTCAACACCTGCAGGAAACATAATCTTTACATCATCTGATTATGTAAGCATGTCACTCCAAAATGGCAAAAGTGTTCCCAAATGGCCTACCTTCCTGTGCAGACATGCTAAGTGCTAGCATGTCCAAACCCACACCGTTTTTCTCCATAAAAGAGCTGGCAACAACATACTCAAAAACCAGGGCTCTAGCTGAAAGTAGGAAGTTCTCTGTGTGAATCTTAACTGCTTGTCAAAACCAATACAGTTTTACATGTTCCCAAGTGACGGAAACACTTTCCAATGTGTCCCTGGTAATCCAGGGGGGTAGTACACGTAAAGTTGCATGGAAAGGAGACCTCCGAGTGTTTTAAATTGTCCCGCGGTTCCTTACCGTTGCTCTCCCTCTCGCCTTGCAACGCCCTGTTACTTCCACCAGTGCATATCTCCACCAGACTCCATGTAAATAATCACTACTTTTAGCGTTTATAGAGCAGCATATCTCCACCAGACTCCATGTAAATAATCACTACTTTTAGCGTGTATAGAGCAGCATATCTCCACCAGACTACATGTAAATAATCACTACTTTTAGTGTGTATAGAGCAGCATATCTCCACCAGACTACATGTAATAATCACTACTTGTAGTGGGTATAGAGCAGCATATCTACCAGACTCCATGTAATAATCACTACTTTTAGCGTTTATAGAGCAGCATATCTCCACCAGACTCCATGTAAATAATCATCCTTTTAGCGGTTATAGAGCAGCATATCTCCACAGACGAACATGTAAATAACACTACTTTTAGGTGTATAGAGCTGCATATCTCCACCAGACTCCATGTAAATAACAATACTTTTAGCGTGTATAGAGCTGCATATCTCCACCAAGAACTCCATGTAATAATCACTACTTTGTGTGTATAGACAGCATATCTCCACATGTAAATGGATAAATTAAGGGTTAATGTCAACCACCACCAGAGGGTGATTGGTGGAAACAGTGGAAAGATGAACCAAGGCGGCTTTTGGTAGTTTTATTTAGTTCTGTCACCTTTGAATGAAGTGTGTTTTACGATGATAAAAGGAGTGATTATTTACATGGAGTCTGGTGGTGGCGACGGCCTGTTAAAGAGCGAGATTCAAACAGATGTTCTGAATAAATGCTTATTTCATCCGTCTATCGTCGCTGAGAGAAGAGAGCCCAGGAGGAGAGAGAAGACCAGCTGAAGGTTTAATGGACTAACCTGCTCTGTGGACCCGGAGCTGAGGGTTGAAACAGCGTCCAGTAGTTCCCGTTGTCGCTCGTTTCCTCTTTTTGAACGACAAAGTTCTCTCGTACTCTGCTATCGTTCTTTCAAACAGCCCCATATCTCTTCAGCAGCCGCAGTTAGTCGCTGCTCCACAACGCTCTCAGCATATGGACTTTACACATTTTAACTCTTCTAACACAACAAAGACCCTCTGCTAACACTGCTTTCTGAGACGCCATCTTGGTCACAGGGGGAAGTTAGCCGCAGTCAGGACTACAGCTTCCGGTGGAGATCAGCTGCTGAGTTTCAAAATAAAATCAGAATCAGAAATACTTTACTTCCTGTGGCGCTCTCTGGTGCATTTTGGGAGAATGAGTCTTTCTCTGAAAGTGCGCCTGTGTTTGAGCAGCGAGCCCAAACTCTGAATGTGTCGTTTCATTGGTAGGTGGAAGTTCGATGATTGGTTGAATCATCAAACACAAATCCCATGTGGACTTTTTAATTGATCTGTTCTTCTAAAATAGTCATAGCCCAGAAATCCAGCACCAGGCCTGAGTACCTTCAGCTCTGCGTTAGAGCTGCGTTCCTCTTATGGAGTCTGGTGGAGATATGCTGCTCTATACACGCTAAAAGTAGTGATTATTTACACCACCCGGCTGTGGACCTTCCTTGCTAATTTAGTCCTGTGGCTTGCAAATCGTCCTAGACCCAGAATCCGGCAACCAGCACCTTTAGATACCGGGGTCAGCGGCGCGTGTAGGGAGGACATGGAACAGGCAGATAGCGTTCCTCTTATGAGTTCGTGTCCGACCTCGCCGTCACGTAGCTAATGATGACAAGCGAGCGCGTGACAACGGTGGGCGACGAGACAGTATGCAGCTCACGACTCGTTAAATTATGTGAGGGGAGGCCCCCCGCGCAAGTGGACGGGATCTCGACAAACACTTACCCTCGGGGAGGGCGGCACAGATGGCCGGCGTGTGGAGACAGCGTTCGTGCTGCGATAAATGAGGGAGAACGATGCTGGCACTCTGCCTGGTCAGGGAGATAACTGCGAACACCAGGTGGTGGGCACAGCGAAGGAGGGTGCAATCGTGGGTGAACCACGTGGGGGGAGGCATACTAGGTAAGAAAAGAGCAGGCTCTAATACATGCAACACACAATATGATTATTTACATGTATCTGGTGAGATACGGCCCTAACCTCGCAAGAGTAGGGTTGGATGGTGTACTGGGATCTGGTGAGATAGCTTGCTCTGACATACACGCTAAAAGATAGTGATCTTACATGATCTGGTGGAGACGGAGTTGCTCTATACATGCTAAAAGTATGATTATTACATGGAGTCTGGTTGAGGAGATGCTGCTACCTACCTGCATAAAAGTATGATTATTTACATTGAGTCTGTGGATATATGCAGTCATACACTGCCTAACAGTAGGTGATTATGTACATGGGAGTGTGCGTGTGGAGATATGCAGGCTCTCAACCGTCTAACGTAGTAGTGATTAGTCCATGTATCTGGTGGACGGATATTGCAGCTCTTTTCAACCTAAAAGTAGTGATATGTTTACATGTTCTGGTTGAGATCATGCTGTCTAATCACGCTATAAAGTAGTGATTATGTTACATGGCAGTCTGGGTGTTGGTGATGGTTGTTTCATTAACTAAACGGATCTCGCTTTAACTAAAGGTCTATCCTCGTAGGTCCACCCATAATGTTGTCACCCACACTTAGAAATAATAATACTGAGTCCTGTCACAACCACAAAACTCTTTAGTGGACTGACTGATGTGAACATTCGCTAATTGTTGTCCTTCAGAACGCCAGGACACAGAACATGGAGACATGGGGTTGAAAAAAACAAAAGTTGCCCTTTAAGGAGTCAGGTGTTTCAGGTTTGAAATAAAAACACTTTATTTATTAAAGAGATTTCTTCATTCCACCAACGAACTACCAGAGAAGATTCAGATTCTATGAGCTGTGAACGACTGTCAGAGAAACTAACTGTAGTAACGTGGATGGATGCCACTGATCAGTAGAGTTGGGTTCATGTACGCCGGTATATCCGGGGAGAATTACCCTAGGCAGAGTTACCCTTGGTCCCGGGGAGAATTACCCTAGGCAGAGTTACCCTTGGTCCCGGGGAGAATTACCCTAGGCAGAGTTACCCTGGGTCCCGGGGAGAGTTACCCTAGGCACAGTTACCCTTGGTCCCGGGGAGAATTACCCTAGGCACAGTTACCCTTCGTCCCGGGGAGAATTACCCTAGGCAGAGTTACCCTTCGTCCCGGGGAGAATTACCCTAGGCAGAGTTACCCTGGCGTCCCGGGGAGAATTACCCTAGGCAGAGTTACCCTGGGTCCCGGGGAGAATTACCCTAGGCAGAGTTACCCTGGGTCCCGGGGAGAATTACCCTAGGCAGAGTTACCCTTCGTCCCGGGGAGAATTACCCTAGGCAGAGTTACCCTTCGTCCCGGGGAGAGTTACCCTAGGCAGAGTTACCCTTCGTCCCGGGGAGAATTACCCTAGGCAGAGTTACCCTTCGTCCCGGGGAGAGTTACCCTAGGCAGAGTTACCCTTCGTCCCGGGGAGAATTACCCTAGGCACAGTTACCCTGGTCCCGGGGAGAATTACCCAGTGCAGAGTTCCCTTCGTCCCGGGGAGAATACCCTAGGCAGATAACCCTTCCGTCCCGGGAGAATTACCCTAGGTCAGATTACCTCTCCTATGCCTAGAGTTACCCCGTCCGGGAGAGTTACCCTAGGCAGAGTTTACCCTTCTCCCGGAGGAGAATTACCCTAGGCAGAGTTACCCTGGGTCCGGGGAGAATTACCCTAGGCAGAGTTACCTGGTCCGGAGAATTACCCTAGGCAGAGTTACCCTTCGTCCCGGGGAGAATTACCCTAGGCAGAGTTACCCTTCGTCCCGGGGAGAATTACCCTAGGCAGAGTTACCCTTCGTCCCGGGGAGAATTACCCTAGGCACAGTTACCCTTCGTCCCGGGGAGAACCGCGGCGGAATCAGAAAAAAGTCAAAGAAACCCAAACCCTACTGACCAGATCCAGGTCATCGCCAAGGTGGGGGGGTGTGGGGTGGGCTGAAGGCGTTCCTAGCTCGTCTCCATAGTAACGGGAGGGGGGGGGGGGGGGGGGGTGTGGTGGTTAAACACTTTCATTCATCATAAACTTTTCAAAAAATACTCAGTTTCTCATTTGATATATTTTACACATGAAAACCAACATGCAGAAAACATCTGAAACAGCTAGACTGTAGCCATGGAAACAGCTGGACTGTAGCCATGGAAACAGCTGGACTGTAGCTATGGAAACAGCTGGACTGTAGCCATGGAAACAGCTGGACTGTAGCTATGGAAACAGCTGCACTGTAGCCATGGAAACAGCTGGACTGTAGCCATGGAAACAGCTGGACTGTAGCTATGGAAACAGCTGGACGTAGCTATGGAACCAT
>NW_022605571.1:29849-32607 GCF_008692095.1 Etheostoma spectabile
GAAACAGCTGCACTGTAGCCATGGAAACAGCTGGACTGTAGCCATGGAAACAGCTGGAAACAAAATGACTCAATGAAAGCAGCGTAGAAGAAAAAGCTAAAGTAAAAAGAGTAGAAGAAGACAAACTGGTTAATATCTGCATAACAATAATAATAATAAAAACTGATTTCATCCTGTGGCGCCTGGTGGATGATGTCAGAGGTCAGAGAGCAGATGGGCGGGGCTTAGCAGTGCGGCGGGGGGGTCATCTGCGGGCGGCTCCGCCTCCAGCAGGACGGGGGCGGACATGTAGTGCACCAGCTGCTTCCCTGGACCAATCACAGAGCAGCACACACATGACCAATCACAGAGCAGCACACACACGACCAATCACAGAGCAGCACACACACGACCAATCACAGAGCAGCACACACACGACCAATCACAGAGCATCTAGAGATCATAACATTCACGGTTCAGTTTGAATAAAGATTGATGGAATACTACAGGAAGTTCTGGATACTTAAATACTGCCAAAAACTTTAAAGTAGAGTATAAACTACGAAGTAGAGAGCTCTCTGTACACCGGCCCGGCAGTGGGAAGGTGAGTTACCTGTGTCGACGCTGTCATCGCCTCCGTTTGGGATGTCATCAGACAGCAGCTGAGAGGGAACAGTGACATCACAGCTGTGACATCATCATCATCATCATCATCGTTACGGCAACACAAACACGTCTGATACACCGACTGTTAAAATAACGGCTGCAACGTTGTTGTTCCTCCTGCTCTCCTTGTGTCACGATGTGTTGAGATATATATAGATATATATCTATATAGATATATATATAGATCTCTCTCTCTATATATATATATCTATATATATATATATAGATCGATATATATAGATATATATATATGATCTATCATAATTTATGATATATATATAGATATATACTCATCTAAATATATATATATGATTATCTCTCTATATAGATATATATATATATATATTCATATATCATATACTAGATAGATAGAATCATGAATATATATATATCTATATATATCTATATATATAATATATTATTATATAGATAGAGATATAGATATATCTATCTATAGATGATATATATAATAGATAATAGATATATCTATCATATAAATATGATCGATAATATTATCTATCTATTATATAGATATATATATATATATATAGTATATATTATATATCTATATATATATATATATATATATATATATATATATATATATAGATATTATCTATCATATATATTTTTTTTTTTTTGCCTGGAAGGCAGCAGGAAATTGACTGGGAACTATCCGGCCCCGCCCCCCACGGATGCTGCTCCTCTCTAACGGCCTGTTTCCTACCCTGACTAAATACAGTATGTAGCCGTGCAGTTGAGGAGTAATTGCCCCCCCCCCCCCCGGGGGTGACATCAGTTCTGGTAACTACAGCCGTTACTTTACATCTGTGGGTTTACGGTGTTACATGACTGACATTAAAAAGCTTTTATTGTGAAAATACTCAGGGCAGGAAACTCACATTGTCCAAACTGTCGACGTCAAAATCTCCAGAAAAACCAGATGAACTGAAGAACTGAGCACACACACACACACACACACACACACACACACACACAACACACACACACACACACAGACACACACACACACAACACACACACACAACACACACACACACACACAAATGAATATCAGAGAGAGAGACAGAGAGAGAAAGACAGAGAGAGAGACACAGAGAGACAGACCTCCATCAGCGGGGACGTGTCGAAGGTGAAGGTCTGATTGTTCAGGAGGCTCTGTAGGTTCTCCAGACTGTTGTCAATACAATCCACGTGATTGGACAGTTCAGATCTGACACAGACAGGCAGACAGGCAGAGAGACAGACAGACAGGCATGCAGAGAGAAAAAAAGAGAAAGAGAGAGACAGACAGGCAGACAGACAGCGAGACAGATAGAGAGAGAGACAGACAGAATCTTGTGTCATTGATGGAGATTTAACAAGTGACCATTTGCAGTAGTTACCCTGTTCATGACTGATCATTTAAAGTGTCTTGGGGGGAGGGCGACCCCCCCGGATTAATCCACATTTGTGGATTCACATTGGATCTGAACATAAAGAAGATCAGCATTTAAAATCATCATTTCAGATCAGTTACATTCATTGACTCACATATCAGTTCGTGTTGGAACGACGCGCCAAACGTCAGGTGAGAGTCCACCTGCAGAGGGAGGCGGGCGGGGTCTGAGGAAAGCACGGGGGAGGGGGGGTTTAATGACACACCTGAGCTTCAAATGTACTCTCATCTGAAGGGAAACTTTTCAATGTTTATTCACATATGTATTAGTCTACCACACAGGGTTAGAGGCATTCTGGGTAAAATAGGACACATGTCGGGTTCGGGGCAGATTTGGGACGGATGGCAGCAGGGTTTCGGAAAAGTTGTCAGCAGGTTTCAGGAAAGATGGCGGCAGGGTTAGGGACAGTTGGCGGCAGGGTTCGGGACAGATTTGGGACAGTCGGCGCCAGAGTTTGGGATAGATTTGGGACGGATGTCAGCTGGGTTTGGGACAGCTGTTGGCAGGATTTGGGACAGATGACTGCAGGTTATGGGACAGATGGCGGCATGCTTTGGGACGGATGAGCAGCAGGGTTCAAGACAGTTGTCGGATGGCGGCAGGGTTCGGGACAGATGGCGGTAGGGTTTGGGACAGATTTGGGACAGTTGGCG
>NW_022605571.1:32632-50993 GCF_008692095.1 Etheostoma spectabile
GTTCGGGGCAGATTTGGGACACCGTGGCGCAGGTTTTAGGAAAGATTTGGGACAGTTGGCGGCAGGTTTTAGGAAAGATTTGGGACAGTTGTCGGCAGGTTTTAGGAAAGATTTGGGACAGTTGTCGGCAGGTTGTGGGACAGATTTGGGACAGTTGGCGGCAGGTTTTAGGAAAGATTTGGGACAGTTGGCGGCAGGTTTTAGGAAAGATTTGGGACAGTTGGCGGCAGGTTTTAGGAAAGATTTGGGACAGTTGTCGGCAGGTTGTGGGACAGATTTGGGACAGTTGGCGGCAGGTTTTGGGGCATGTTCGGAACAGTTGTCGGCAGATGTCAGGTGGTTAAAGCAGATAGATCTACGTGCAGCCACTCCGACGATATAAAAACAGGAGACTCACCTGTCGATGCAGGCGATGGTCTGACAACTCTGCTGTTTGGAGGGACAGGGCGCAGAGTTCGGGGTGGGAACGGAGGCAGGCGATTGGCTGGGTGTGGCTGTTGGGAGGGGCCCCGCAGAGGAGGGGTCCATCACAACAATGGGACTGACTACAGAGACCAAAAACAGAAAGTCAGGGAGGGACAGACATTCATCTACTGACCATCATCATTCCTGTCTCTGTGTCATCTACTGACTAGCATCATACCTGACCATACATCAGTGTTCTTGTCTCTCTGTCAGGTGTTCCTGTCTCTGTGTCAGGCGGTTCTGTCTCTGTGCCAGGTGTCTCTGTGTCAGGTGCTCCTGTTTCTGTGTCAGGCGGTTCTGTCTCTGTGTCAGGTGTCTCTGTGTCAGGTGCTCCTGTCTCTGTGTCAGGCGTTCCTGTCTCTCTGTCAGGCGTTCCTGTCTCTCTGTCAGGCGTTCCTGTCTCTCTGTCAGGCGTTCCCGTCTCTCTGTCAGGTGGTTCTGTCTCGGTGTCAGGTGCTCCTGTCTCTGTGTCAGGCGTTCCTGTCTCTGTGTCAGGTGTCTCTGTGTTAGGCGCTCCTGTCTGTGTCAGGCGTTCCTGTCTCTGTGTCAGTGATCCTGTCTCTGTACCAGGTGTCTCTGGGTCAGGTGTCTCTGTGTCAGGGGTTCCTGTCTCTGTGTCAGTGATCCTGTCTGTGTGTCAGGTGTCTCTGTGTCAGGAGCTCCTGTCACTGTGTCAGTGATCCTGTCTCGGTACCAGGTGTCTCTGTGTCAGGCGTTCCTGTCTGTGTGTCAGGTGTCCGTCAGTGATCCTGTCTCTGTGTCAGGTACCTGCTGCGGGATCTGTAGAGGGGGGCGTCTGCGTGTCGTTCTCCTGCAGGATGGAGTTGATGAAGGTGGTGGGCGAGAGGGGCGTGTCCACAGGTGTGTCTCCGCCCTCCAGGACGGGACTGAGCGGCTCCTCTTTCACCTGCACCGATTGGCTGTCACTGCGGGTCAAACAAGCCGAGTCATCTTTATATTATTATATTCTATATTATACTATCATATAAAACAATATATTATATAATAAATTACTGTAACATTATTATATTGTATAACATATAATAATATGTTATTTAATAATAAAATTCACAAAATCAAAAAAACTGCAAAAAAATGTCATCAACTTGAATGGGAAATTGCTCAACTTGCTCAAACCCCCCCTCTTTGGGACCTTCTGGTATTCCCCCCCCCCCTCTTGGAGTGCTGTATCCCCCCTCGGGACCGCTGTATTCGCCCCCCCTTGTCGCTGTACCCCCCTTTGGACTTATTCCCCCCCCCCCCCCCCCTGACCGGCTTACCCCCCCCCCCCCCCCCTGCCGGCTAGCCCCCCCCCCCCTGACCGGCTTTCCCCCCCCCCCCCCCTCTTGGGCCGCTACAGCCCCCCCCCCCCCCTCTTTGACCCTGACCCATCCCCCCCCCCCGACCGCGTATCCCCCCCCCCCCCCCCACCCCCCCCCCCCCCCCCCCCCCCCCCCCCCCCCCCCACCACCCCCCCCCCCCCCACGCCCCCCAACACCCCACCCCCCCACCCCCCCCCCCACCCCCCCCCACCCCCACCCACCCCCCCCCCCCCCACCCCCCCCCACCCCCCCCCCCCCCCCCCACCCACCCCCCCCCCCCTCCCCCCCCCACCCCCCCCACACCCACCCCACCCCCCTCCCCACCTCCCCCCCCCCACCCCCCCCCCACATCCCCCCCCCCCCCCACCCCCCCCCCCCCACCCCACCCCCACCCCCCCCCCCCCCCCCCCCCCCACCCCACCCCCCCCCCCCCCACCCCCCCCCCACCCCCCCCCCCCACCCCCCCCCCGCCCCCCCCCCAACACCACCCCCCCCCCACCCCCCCCACCACCCCTCCCCCACCCCCCCCACCCCCCACCCCCCACCCCTAACCACACCCCCCCCCCCCCCCCCCCCCCCCCCCCCCCACCCCCCCCCCCCCCCTCCCCCCCCCCCCCCCACCCCCCCCCCCCCACCCCCCCCCCCCCCCCCCCCACACCCCCCCCCCCCCCCCCCCCCCCCCCCCCCCCCCCCCCCCCCCACACTCTTGGGGGACCGTGTTGCTTGTATTCCCCCCCCCCCCTCCTTTGGGGACCGGCTATTCCCACCCCCCCCCCCCTTGGGGGACCGGAGCTTGTATTCCCCCACCCCCCACCCCACCCACCCCCTCTCTTTGGGAACGTGCTGTATACCCCCCCCCCCCCCCCTCTTTGGGAACTGCTGTATTCCCCCCACCCCATCCTTTTGGGACCGTTGCTGATCCCCCACCCCCCCCCTCTTTGGGACGTGCTGTATTCACCCCCCCCCTTCTTTGGCGACGTGCTGTATCCCCCCCCCCCCCCCCCCCCCCCCTCTTTGGGAAGTGCTGTATTCCCACCCCCCTCTTGGGGAGCCGGCGGTATTCCCCCCCCCCCACCTTTGGGACAGTGCTGTATCCCCCCCCCCCCATCTTTGGGACCGTGCTGTATCCCCCCCCCCCAATTTTGGGACCGTGCTGTACCCCCCCCCCCCATCTTGGGGACCGTGCTTTATTACACCCACCCCAGCTTTCTTTTGGGACGATCCGTGGCTGGATTCCCCCCCCCCCCATCTTTGGGACCGTGCTGATCCCCTCCCCCCGCTTGGACAGTGCTGTATCCACCCCCCTCCTTCTTTGGGACGCGTGCTGTATTCCAACTGGACACCCTAATGGCCTTCAGGCTCAACAGCTGTCTCATAGAAGCAGACTGGGCGAGAGGAGGAGGAGAGGAAGGAAGGGAGAAGAAGAGTTACTGTCAGCTAGCATGGATGTCACGATGGACCACACACACCCAGGACTTCCATGTAAATAACATCATTAGCATGTAACACCTTCATTCAGACGTCAAGAGAAACCATATTCAACCATAAACAGTTCGTTTTTGGTCGTTTTTAACTTTATTCCGACCATGAAAAAATATAGTTGTTGGTTGAAATCAACACATACTTTAACCGATTTCAAGTGAAAAAATACACCCAAAAAGTATCGGTTTTTTAAATGGAGTCGGTTGGTTCAGCGTCTAGCACGTCACAGCTCTGATTATATGTCTATAATATACTATAATATATATATAATATATAATCACACACACACACACACCACACACTCACGGCCCCTTTCTTGGTACCCAATGCTAGTAACGGGTTGACCCCCTTTTGCTTCAGAACTGCCTCAATTCGTTCTGGTTGCATAGAATTCAACAAGGTGCTGAGCATTCCTCAGGGAAGTTTGGTCCATGTGACATGATGGCATCACACAGTTGCCGCAGATGATTTGTCGGCTGCATCCATATGCGATATCCCGTTCCACACATCCCAAAGATGCTACTATGGGATTGGATCTGGTGACTGTGGAGGCCATTTGAGTACAGCCAACTCATTGTCATGTTCAAGAAACCAGTCTGTGATGATTCCACTTAGACAGGCGCATTATCTGCTGAAAGTAGCCATCAGAAGTTGGGTCCATTATGGTCATAAGGGATGGACATTGGTCAGACAACAATAATCAGGTAGGCTGTGGCGTTTGCAAACGATGCTCATTGGTACCAAGGGGCCCAAAGAGTGCCAAGAAAATATTCCCCCACCATGACACCACCACCCCAGCCCTGAACCGTTGATACAAGGCAGGATGGATCCATGCTTTCATGTTGGGAGACCGCCAAATTCTGAACCTCTACCATCCACTGTCGCAGCAGAAATCGAGACTCATCACACAGGCACCGTTTTTCCAATCTTTATGTCCAATTTCGATGAGCTTGTGCAAATTGTAGTAGTCTCAGTTTCCTGTTCTTAGCTGAAAGGAGTGGGCACCGATGTGTGTCTTCTGCTGCTGTATGCCCATATCCTCAAAGTTGGACGTACTGTGCGTTCAGAGATGCTCTCTTCTGCCACCTGGTTGTAACGGGTGGTTATTTGAGTCACTGTTGCCCTTCTATCAGCTGGAACCAGTCTGGCCTCTCTCTCTGACCTTGGCATCAACGAGGCATTTCCGCCCACAGAACTGCCGCTCACTGGATGTTTTTTCTTTTTCGGACCATTCTCTGTAAACCCTAGAGTGGTTGTGCGTGAAAATCCCAGTAGATTAGCATTTCTGAAATACTCAGACCAGCCCTTCTGGCACCAACAATCATGCCACGTTCAAAGTCACTCAAATCCCCTTCTTCCTCCGATGCTCGGTTGAACTGCAGGAGATTTCTGACATGTCTACATGCAAATGCCCTGAGTTGCCGCCATGTGATTGCTGTTAGAAATTAAGTGTTAACGAGCAGTTGACAGGTGTACCTAATAAAGTGGCCGTGAGTGTGTATATATATATATATACTAATAGTATCATATATATATGATATTATTATATAATATATATGTTATATGTTATTATATGCGATTAGTATAATTATAGTTATTTGCCTTGGGTTCTTTATTGTGAAGGACTTTTTATCTGTATACATAAGTGTTGCTCCGGACTGAATGAACAGGAAATGAGGTAACTGGTACTCACCCTTCATCCATCCAATCACTGATCACGCTCCCGCTGTGGCGTGACAATTCTGTGATGTCAGAGACGATTGGTCCAGAGGTCACCAGAGAGTCAGCTGACAGCAGACTGGCCTGCAGCCTGAACACACACACACACACACACACACACACACACACACACACACACACACACAGCAGTATTAGGTAGTAACAGAGAGATGTACTGTAGTATATATAGTATTGTAACGGGTGAGTCAGGTGAGGTAGTAACAGAGAGAGCTGATTGGTCAGGTGACCTGTTACCTGCATGTGCTCCAATGAGAGCTGGCGGCTGTATTTGGGCATGGAGTGGGCGGAGCTAGAGTCACTGAGCATCAGAGGACTGGAGAGAGACCAGGACAGTAATTAGTTACACACACACAGACACACACACAGTGTATATACAGTATGTGTGTGTGTATATATATAGATATATATATATATATATCTATATATATATATAGATATATATCTATATATCTATATCTATATATGTATATATAGCAGTGAACTCACATCTTCCTCTTGACTCCCATGATCCTGTTGGACTGGACGAGAGAAACCAGGAACTGGATCAGCTGTAGGGAGAGAGACGCTTGGTTTCTGCTGGCAACAGGTGAGCTAACATGCTACCATATTAATTAGTGTTGGGTACCTTTCTGCTGCAGGTAGGAGGTTAGCTAATATGCTAAAAAGCGAACATCTTGATTAGTGTTGGGTACCTTGTTGACAACTTTCTGTTGCTGAAGGTGTTTCTGTCTCAGACTGGCCACCTCTCTCCACAGAGCCTCGTTCTCACTGAAACACAGAGGAGCAGGGTGAGCTAGCATGCTAACAGCCTGAAACACAGAGCAACAGGGATAGCTAGCATGCTAACAGCCTGAATCACATAGCAACAGGGATAGCTAGCATGCTAACAGCCTGAATCACAGAGCAACAGGGATAGCTAGCATGCTAACAGCCTGAAACACAGAGCAACAGGGATAGCTAGCATGCTAACAGCCTGAAACACAGAGCAACAGGGATAGCTAGCATGCTAACAGCCTGAATCACATAGCAACAGGGATAGCTAGCATGCTAACAGCCTGAAACACAGAGCAACAGGGATAGCTAGCATGCTAACAGCCTGAAACACAGAGCAACAGGGATAGCTAACATGCTAACAGCCTGAAACACAGAAGAACAGGGTTAGCTAGGTTGCTAACAGCTGAAGCTATAGTGTCACTGAAACACAGAGGAACTGAGGTTCTGGACCAGGAGTCAAGGGTATAGCTGTTTCTGGCTCTAGCTCTTGTCCTAGCTCTGGTCCTAGCTCTGGTCCTAGCTGTGGTCATAGCTCTGGTTCTGGTCCTAGCTGGGGTCTAAGCTCTGGTTCTGGACCAGCAAACATGGTTCTGGAGCAGGACTCATTGTTCTGGTTCTGGACCAGGACTCATATCTCTGGTTCTGGACTCATAGCTCTGGTTCTGGACCAGGACTCCTGGTTCTGGACTCATAGCACTGGTCCTGGTCCAGGCCTCCAGGTCCTGGACTCATCCTCACTGTTTCATGGAGCTGATCCTGGAGTCGATGGTCTCCTGCTTCCCTTTGATCAGCTGCACGTCATTCAGGATCCTGTGCACGTCGTCGGCAGCTATCTTGGCTTCATCCTGACGCACCGACGCCACCTGGACCAATCAAAGAGCAGACACCGTTACCATGGAGCCGCTGGGTCCGTTACCATGGACACCACCGCTAAATGCTGCGGGGTATCAGGACATGTTCTTCCCTCTCACGCTGGGGGGTCCAGGATGAATTATTATATTTATTATTATTTTATTGAATATTATTCATCAGCGCTGCCAAGCCCATGTGAGGTGAGTTGTTTATAATGCTAGCTTGTAGCTAGCTTGTAGCTAAGCTAGCTTGTAGCTAGCTCGTAGCTCACTTGTAGCTAAGATATCAGTCATTTCAGCAGCGTTGTAGCTATCTATGGCTGACTGATGCTAACGTTAGCTAATAACACCAGACAGACGTTAGCATCTGGTAGTGTGTGTGTGTGTGTGTGTGTGTGTGTGTCTGAGTGTGTGTGTGTGTATATGTCCCTGTGTGTGTGTGTGTGTGTGTGTGTGTGTGTGTGTGTGTGTGTGTGTGTGACTTTTTGTTGTGGTGTCTGTGTTGTCTGTGTGTGTCTCCAGGTTACCGGTGTAACTTTCCGTTTGATGTTGTCCAGCAGTCCTTCCTGTCCTCTGTGAAGAACCTGATGCTGGAACTCGGTGTCGTCTTTCTCTGGTTTCACCAGACCCCCCTGCTCGATGTACCACTTTCCTGAAACCCATCTGGAACCATACTAATTTATATATTAATATATATATATATATATATATATATATATATTATATATATATATATATATATATAATATATAATATATATACATAAACAGACTGATACTCACACATGTTGAGCTGTCTGATGAAACTCGCCATGTTTGTGTGTTTGAAGAACTTGGGTAAAACTTCTTTAAGAACACGAGCCTGATCGAACACGTGGAAGCTGGACCCACTCTGGAATATTATATTAATAATATTAATAACAATAATATATTAGTAACACTTGTTTCTCCCTGGTGCAACATCTGTCCTGTAGGTAACATTACAGCTGTTTCTCCTATGCTGAACATCTGTCCTGTAGGGTAACATTAGCTTGTTTCTCCCTGGTGCTGAACATCTGTCTGAGGTAACATTACAGCTTGTTTCTCCCTGATCTGAACATCTGTCCTAGTAACATTACAGCTTGTTTCTCCCTGGTGCTTACCATCTGTCGCTAGGGTATTACAGCTTGTTTCTACCTGATGATGAACCATCTGTCCTGTGGTAACATTACGCTTGTTTCTCTCCTATGATGAACATCTGTCCTTAGGTACATTACAGCTTGTTTCTCCCTGATGAAACACTGTCCTGTAGGGTAACATACATCTGTCCTGTAGGGTAACTTACAGCTTGTTTCTACCTGATGATGAACATCTGTCCTGTAGGGTAACATTACGCTTGTTTTCTCTCCCTGATGATGAACATCTGTCCTGTAGGGTAACATTACAGCTTGTTTCTAACCTGATGTGAACATCTGTCCTGTGGGTAACATTACACTTGTTTCCTCCCTATGAAATCTGTCCTGTAGGGTAACATTACAGCTTGTTTCTCCCTGATGAACATCTGTCCTGTAGGTAACATTACAGCTTGTTTCACCTGATGATGAACATCTGTCCTGTAGGGTAACATTACAGCTTGTTTCTCCTGATATGAACATCTGTCCTGTAGGGTAACATTACAGCTTTTTTCTCACCTGATGATGACTCTGTCCTGTAGGGTAACATTACAGCTTGTTTCTACCTGATCGAACATCTGTCCTGTATGTAACATTACAGCTTGTTTCTACCTGATGAGAACATCTGTCCTGTAGGGTAACATTACAGCTTGTTTCTCCTGATGATGAACATCTGTCCTGTAGTGTACATTACGCTTGTTTCTACCTTATGCTGAACATCTGTCCTGTGGTACATTACAGCTTGTTTTTCCCTGATGTGAACATCTGTCCTGTAGGGTAACATTACAGCTTGTTTTCTACCTGATGATGACTCTGTCCTGTAGGTAACATACCTCTTGTTTCTCCCTGATGATAACATCTGTCCTGTAGGGTAACATTACAGCTTGTTTCTCCTGATGATGAACATCTGTCCGTAGGGTAACATTACATCTTGTTTTCTCCCCTGATGATGAACATCTGTCCTGTAGGTAACATTACAGCTTGTTTCTCCCTGATGTTGACATCTGTCCTGTAGGGTAACATTACAGCTTGTTTCTACCTGATGATGAACATCTGTCCGTATGGTAACTTACAGCTTGTTTCTCTGAGATGAACATCTGTCCTGTAGGGTACATACAGCTTGTTTCCCTGATGTGAACATCTGTCCTGTAGGGTAACATTACAGCTTGTTTCTCCTGATGATAACATCTGTTCCTGTAGGGTAACATTAAGCTTGTTTCTCCTGATGATGAACATCTGTCCTGTAGGGTAACATTACAGCTTGTTTCTCCCTGATGATGAACATCTGTCCTGTAGGGTAACTACAGCTTGTTTCTCCTGATGATGACACATCTGTCCTGTAGGGTAACATTACAGCTTGTTTCTCCCCTGATGTGAACATCTCTGTCCTGTAGGGTAACATTACAGCTGTTTTCTCCCTGATGATGACATCTGTCCTGTAGGGTAACATTAAGCTTGTTTCTCACCTGATGATGAACATCTGTCCTGTAGGGTAACATTACAGCTTGTTTCCTCCCTGATGATGAACATCTGTCCTGTAGGGTAACATTACAGCTGTTTTTCTCCCGATGGAACCCCGTCCTGTATGGTAACATTACAGCTTTTTCTCCCTGATGACATCTGTCCTGTAGGGTACATTACACTTGTTTCTCCCTGAGATGAACATCTGTCCTGTAGGGTAACATTACAGCTTGTTTCTCCCTGAGATGAACATCTGTCTCTGTAGGGTACCATACAGCTGTTTCTACCTGATGATACATCTGGTCCTGTAGGGTAACATTACAGCTTGTTTCTCCCTGATGATGAACATCTGTCCTGTAGGTAACATTACAGCTTGTTTCTCCCTGAGAAACATCTGTCCTGTAGGGTAACATACAGCTTGTTTCTCCCTGATGACATCTGTCCGTGTAGGGTAACATTACAGCTTGTTTCTCCCTGGATGAACATCTGTCCTGTAGGGTAACATTACGCTTGTTTCTCCCTGATGATGACCTGTCCGTAGGTAACATTACAGCTTGTTTCTCCCTGATATAACATCTGTCCTGTAGGGTACATTACAGCTGTTTTTCTACCTGATGAACATCTGTTCCTGTAGGTAACATTACAGCTGTTTCTCTACCTGATGAACATCTGTCCTGTAGGGTAACATTACAGCTTGTTTCTCCCGATGATGAACATCTGTCCTGTAGGGTAACTTACAGCTTGTTTCACCGAGTGAACATCTGTCCTGTAGGGTAACATTACAGCTTGTTTCTCCTGGATGAACATCTGTCCTGTAGGGTAACATTACAGCTTGTTTCTCCCTGATGATGAACATCTGTCCTGTAGGGTAACATCTGTCCTGTAGGGTAACATTACAGCTTGTTTCTACCTGATGATGAACATCTGTCCTGTAGGGTAACATTACAGCTTGTTTCTCCTGATGATGAACATCTGTCCTGTAGGGTAACATTACAGCTTGGTTCTCCCTGAGATGAACATCTGTCCTGTAGTAACATTACAGCTTGTTTCTACCTGATGCTGAACATCTGTCCGTTGGGTAAACTTACAGCTTGTTTTCTCCCTGATGCTGAACATCTGTCCTGTAGGTAACATTACAGCTTGTTTCCTGATATGAACATCTGTCCTGTAGGGTACTTTACAGCTTGTTTCTCCCTGATGATGAACATCTGTCCTGTAGGGTAACTTACAGCTTGTTTCCCCTGATGATGAACATCTGTCCTGTAGGGTACATTACAGCTTGTTTTTTCTCCCTGATGATGAACATCTGTCCTGTATGGTAACATTGCAGCTTGTTTCTCCCTGATGTTGAACATCTGTCCTGTAGGGTAACATTACAGCTTGTTTCTACCTGATGAACATCTGTCCTGTAGGGTAACATTACAGCTTGTTTCTACCTGATGATGAACATCTGTCCTGTAGGGTAACATTACAGCTTGTTTCTACCTGATGATGAACATCTGTCCTGTAGGGTAACATTACAGCTTGTTTCTCCCTGATGATGAACATCTGTCCTGTAGGGTAACATTACAGCTTGTTTCTCCCTGATGATGAACATCTGTCCTGTAGGGTAACATTACAGCTTGTTTCTACCTGATGCTGAACATCTGTCCTGTAGGGTAACATTACAGCTTGTTTCTACCTGATGATGAACATCTGTCCTGTAGGGTAACATTACAGCTTGTTTCTACCTGATGATGAACATCTGTCCTGTAGGGTAACATTACAGCTTGTTTCTCCCTGATGATGAACATCTGTCCTGTAGGGTAACATTACAGCTTGTTTCTCCCTGATGAACATCTGTCCTGTAGGGTAACATTACAGCTTGTTTCTCCCTGATGATGAACATCTGTCCTGTAGGGTAACATTACAGCTTGTTTCTCCCTGATGATGAACATCTGTCCTGAGGGTAACTTACAGCTTGTTTCTCTCCTCTGATGATGAACATCTGTCCTGTAGGGTAACATTACAGCTTGTTTCCCCTGATGAGAACATCTGTCCTGTAGGGTAACATTACACTTGTTTCTCCCTGATGATGAACATCTGTCCTGTAGGGTAACTTACGCTTGTTTCTACCTGATGAACATCTGTCCCTGTAGGGTAACATTACAGCTGTTTCTACCTGATGACATCGTCCTGGAGGGTAACATTACAGCTTGTTTCTCCCGATGATGACATCTGTCCTGTAGGGTAACTTACAGCTTGTTTCTACCTGATGTTGAACATCTGTCCTGCAGGGTAACATACAGCTTGTTTCTCCTGAATGAACATCTGTTCCTGTGAGGGTAACATTACAGCTTGTTTCTCCCTTGATGATGAACATCTGTCCTGTAGGTACATTACGCTTGTTCTCCTGATGATGAACATCTGTCCTGTAGGGTACATTACAGCTTGTTTCTCCTGATGATGAACATCTGTCCTTAGGGTAACATTACAGCTTGTTTCCCTGATGAACATGACACTGTCCTGTAGGGTAACATTCAGCTTGTTTCTACCTGATGTTGAACATCTGTCCTGTATGTAACATCACTTGTTCTACGATGTTAACATCTGTCCGTAGGGACATTACAACTTGTTTCTACTACTAGATTGATAGAACTATCAGATAACAGCTAGCCCATCAGATAATCTCAGCTAGCAGCTAGCAGCTAACAGCTACCCATCAGATAATCTCAGCTAGCAGCTAGCAGCTAACAGCTAACCCATCAGATAATTTCAGCTAGCATCTAACAGCTAACTTGTGGCGGGTACGGGCTCCAGCAGATGAGTGGGTCCGTATCCGGGTCCTCCACCAGGTCCACAGCTTGGTGAGAAAGCCGGGACGTTCCCGCGCCCAGCACCGCCCCCCTCCTCCGGATACTCCATGTCAGAAACGAAGGATTGAACGCACCCGAGCTAATCTGAGCTAACGGCAGCTAACAGTTAGCATTCTTCTCAAAGCTCTCCGAACATACAGCGCGCGACGCGGAGCCGGCTGGGGTCTGGTCCGGTCTGGTCCGGGTCCTGTCCGGGTCCTGGTCCGGGTCTAATCTAGGTTCCTGCGGCGCTTTAAACGGAGTTCTATCAACTCATCCGCGGACAGAAAGTAGAACAAATCCGATCAAACAAACAACTGCGTAGCCAGCTGGTTGTCGCGCCGTGATGACGCCACGACGTCAGGTCACGCTGCAACGTATGAGCGCTGGTGTTTTTATCCTCTTTTGGAAACATTTATGCGCAACACACACACACACACACACACACACACCCACACCCAACACACTATATACATATATTTATAAATTTAAACAAAACTACACAAAGCCATCTTGGTTCATCTTTCCACTGTTACGTTACATGTAGAATGCTGCCTATTCACGCTAAAAGTAGTATATTTACATGGAGTCTGGTGGAGATATGCTGCCCTTCACGCTAAAATAGTGCTTATTTACTGAGTCTGGTGGAGATATGCTGCCCTTAGTTCACGCTAAAATAGTGATTTTTACTGGAGTCTGTGGAGATATGCTGCCTATTCACGCTAAAAGTAGTGATTATTTGCATGGAGTCTGGTGGAGATATGCTGCTTATACACGCTAAAAGTAGTGATTTTACATGGAGTCTGTGAGATATGCTGCTTCTATACACCTAAAAGTAGTGATTATTTACATGGAGTCTGGTGGAGATATGCTGCTCTATACACGCTAAAAGTAGTGATTATTTCATGGAGTCTGGTGGAGATATGCTGCTCTATACACGCTAAAAGTAGTGATTATTTACATGGAGTCTGGTGGAGATATGGCTGCGCTATACACGCTATAAGTAGTGATATTTACATGGAGTCTGTGGAGATATGCTGCTCTATACACGCTAAAAGTAGTGATTATTACATGGATTCTGGGGAGAGATGCTGCTCTACACACGCTAAAAGTAGTGATTATTTACATGGAGTCTGGTGGAGATATCTGGCTCTATACACGTAAAAGTGTGATTATTACAGGTATCTGGTGGAGAATGCTGCTCTATACACACGTAAAGTAGTGATATTTACATGGAGTCTGGTGGAGATATGCTGCTCTATACACACTAAAAGTAGTGATTATTACATGGATTCTGGTGGAGATATGCTGCTCTATACACCTAAAAGTAGTGATTATTTACATGGAGTCTGGTGGAGATATGCTGCTCTATACACGCTAAATAGTGATTATTTACATGGAGTCTGGTGGGAGATATGCTGCTCTATACACGCTAAAAGTAGTGATATTTACATGGAGTCTGGTGAGATATGCTCCTTATACACCACTAAAAGTAGTGATTTTTACATGGATCTGGTGGAGTTATGCTGCTCTATACACGCTAAAAGTAGTTGATTATTACATGGAGTCAGGTGGAGATAGGCTGCTATACACGCTAAAAGTAGTGATTATTATCATGGAGTCTGTTGGAGATATGCTGCCCTACTTCACGCTAAAAGTAGTGATTATTACATGGAGTCTGGTGGAGATATGCTGCCCTATTCACGCTAAAGTAGATGTTATTACATGGAGTCTGGTGGAGATATGCGCTCTATACACGCTAAAGTAGTTATTATTTACATGGAGTCTGGTGAGATATGCTGCTCTATACACGCTAAAAGTATTGATTATTTACATGGAGTCTGGTGGAGATATGCTGCTTATACACGCTATAAGTAGTATTATACATGGTGATCTGGTGGGATATGCGCTCTATACCACTAAAGTATGATTATTTCATGGATTCTGGTGTGATATGCTGCTCTATACACGCTAAAGTAGTTTATTTACATGGAGTCTGGTGAGATATGCTGCTCTATACACGCTAAAAGTAGTGATTATTTCAGAGTCTGGTGGATATGCTGCTATACACGCTAAAATGAGTGTTATTACATGGAGTCTGGTGGAGATATGCTGCTCTATACACGCTAAAAGTAGTGATTATTTACATGGAGTCTGTGGAGATATGCTGCTCTATACACGCTAAAAGTAGTGATTATTTACATGGAGTCTGTGGAGATATGCTGCTCTATACACGCTAAAAATAGTTATTATTATTATTGCGACTAAACAACTTCAGTTTGGACAAAAGACAAATCCTCAGTTTGATGTTCACAATAGCCAAAAACATTTATTGTAGAAGTAAAACCACAGTTGACAACACTGACGGCGAAGATGGTCACATCCCTGTATGATGTCAGTAAGTCAACACAGAATCACGGTTCAATCACCGGCTGAAACTTTATTTATTTTTAATAATTTCTCTAAAAAATAAATGTCTATAACAACATCTCCACGTATAATATAAAATACACTCGGTGGGCGGGGCCTACAGCTAGTGGGGGCGGGTCTGGTCTCCTGGGCCATTCTGATTGGTCGGTACACTGGAATCGGTTAGCGCAGGAATCGAACTCCGGCTTTTGTGGAAGTCAGCAGGTATCCTCCAGTTCCACATTTTCTGCACCGCAAACGCAGAAACACGCTGAAGCTCCACCTTCTATCATCACTACATACCCCCCCCCCCAACACCCGGCCAATCAGAGCTACCTCACCCCCCCCCCCAACACCCGCCAATCAGAGCTACATCACCCCCCCCCCCACACCCGCAATCAGAGCTACATCACCCCCCCCCCCAACACCCCCCATCAGAGCTACAATCACACCCCCCCCCCAACACCCGGCCAATCAGAGAAACAAACAGTCACTACAGCCCCAACAGTTCACAGCCCCAACAGATCTCTCACTGCCCCAAACAGTCTCTACTGCCCCAAACAGTCACTACTGCCCCAACAGTCTCTACAGCCCCAAACAGTCTCTACTGCCCTAAACAGTCTCTACGCCCCAAACATTCTCTACAGCCCGCAAACAGTCTTACAGCCCCAAACAGTCTCTACTCTGCCCAAACAGTCACTACTGCCCAAACGTCACTACTGCCCCAACAGTCACTACTGCCCAACGATCTCTACTGCCCCAACAGTCACTACGCCCCAAACAGTCACTACTGCCCCAAAACAGTCTCTACGCCCCAAACATCACTACTCGCCCCAAAACAGTCTCTACGCCCCAACAGTCTCTACTGCCCCAACAGTCACTACTCCCCAAACAGTCTCTACGCCCCAAACAGTCTCCTACAGCCCCAAACAGTCTCTACGCCCCAAACATCTTACCCCCAAACAGTCTCTACGCCCAAACATCTCTACATGCCCCAACAGCGCACGCTCCAACCCAAACAGTCAACGCCCCAAACAGTCCTACTGCCCCCCAAACAGTCACTACTGCCCAAACAGTCTCCACTGCCCCAACACATCTCTACAGCCCCAAACAGTCTCATACTGCCCAAACAGTCACTAACTCCCCAACAGTCTCTACGCTCCAACAGTCTCTACTGCCCCAAACAGTCTTTACTGCCCCAAACAGTCTCCAACCTCTCTACCCAACAGTCTCTACAGCCCAAACAGTCTCTACTGCCCCAAACATCTACTGTCTACGCTCAACAGTCTCTCTGCCCCAACAGCTCTCCACTGCCCAACAGTCTCTACGCCCCAAACAGTCTTACTGCACCAACCCCAACAGTCTCCACCCCAAACAGTTACTACGCCTCAACAGCCTACGCCCAAACAGTCTCTACACCCAAACAGTTCCATCACGCCCCAAACAGTCCTACAGCCCAAACAGTCTCTACAGCCCCAAACAGTCTCTTACGCCCCAAACAGTTCTCTACAGCCCCAACAGTCTCTACAGCCCAAACAGTCTCTACAGCCCCAACAGTCTCTACTGCTCCAAACAGTCTCTATTGCCCCAAACAGTCACTACTGCCCCACAGTCTCGACACCCAAACAGTCTGTACTGCCCAAACAGTCTCTACAGCCCCAACGTCTCTACAGCCCAAACAGTCTCTACAGCCCAACAGTCTCTACGCCCAAACAGTCTCTACTTCCCCAAACATCTCTACAAGCCCCAAACAGTCTCTACTGCCCCAACTAGTCTACGCCCCAAACTCTCACGCCTCCCAACAGTCCTACTGCCCCAAACAGCTCACTACTGCGCCCCAAACAGTCTCTACTCCCCCAACGTCACTACTGCCCCAACAGTCTCTACTGCCCCAAACAGTCATGTTACCATGGAGACGAGAAGATGGAGGGGGGGTACCAACCTTCAGGACCCTGACCAGTATGGTTGTATTGTTCAGTGACGGCTGGACCTGCAGAGAGCAAGCAGAACCAAGAGAAGAAAAACAAAAACTTCAATACCTGGTCCCCATGGCAACAGGTAAACAACACAAGCTGGTCTCAGGTAAACAAAAACTCTCGGGTAAAGGTGTCATGCAGACAGGTGTCACCGCAGACAGGTGTCACCACAGACAGGTGTCACCACAGACAGGTGTCACCACAGACAGGTGTCACCACAGACAGGTGTCACCACAGACAGGCAGACAGGTGTCACCACAGACAGGTGTCACCACAGACAGGTGTCACGACAGACAGGTGTCACCACAGACAGGCAGACAGGTGTCACCACAGACAGGTGTCACCACAGACAGGTGTCACCACAGACAGGTATCACCACAGACAGGTGTCACCACAGACAGGTGTCACCACAGACAGGTATCACCACAGACAGGTGTCACCACAGACAGGTGTCACCACAGACAGGTGTCACCACAGACAGGTGTCACCACAGACAGGTATCACCACAGACAGGTGTCACCACAGACAGGTGTCACCACAGACAGGCAGACAGGTGTCACCACAGACAGGTATCACCACAGACAGGCAGACAGGTGTCACCACAGACAGGTGTCACCACAGACAGTTGTCATGCAGACAGGTATCACCACAGACAAGTGTCACCACAGACAGGTGTCACGGCCAGAGATGGCAAAAGTACTCACTTTCCATACTCAAGTAGAAGTACAGATACTTGTGTTAAAAAATACTCCGGTAAAAGTGGAAGTACTGATTAAACTTTTACTCAAGTAAAAGTAACAAAGTACAGGCTTGGAAATGTACTTAAAGTATAAAAGTAAAAGTAGCCTTGCGAATGACAACCATTTTTTATGCAAAGCTCCCTGGAGCAGACAGATGTTACTAGAGAGACGCTGAGGAACTCCAGTGGACATGGAGGACATGGAGGACATGGAGGACACGTCTTTATATGGCAAAGGACACATTTTAAATGGATGTCGTGAGAGTTGGCAGCCCTGCTGTTGAGTTGTCTTATCATGCGTCAAATGCAACGTACAGTAGATGTATTCCCATCCATTTAGATTGAATATGGTATTGATGACGTAAACAATAATAAGGATAACTCCAGTGAAATGATGTGAAAGTTGAGAACTAGATGAGGACTGGATTAAAGCTGATTCTGGTGTCCAACTTGGCCCCAGGTGTGTCTGTTAAAACAGACGGAGACAACTTCTCTCTAGCTAAGTTTCATCCACTTGTCAACTGAACTACAGAATCTGAAGTTCGGTCAAAAAAAAAAAACTCATGCGAATAAAGATGGTGAAAGTGTTGCTGCTTCATTAAGATCAACGTGCAACCTAGCTAACAGGTGAAAACCACACAGAACCACTAGCTAACAGGTGAAGAACCACCAAACCACTAGCTACGGTGAAGAACACACCAGAACCCTAGCTGGTGAACCACAATAGCTAACAGGTGAAGACCACACACCAGCTAACACCACTAGCTAAAGTGAAGACCACACCAAAACCACTAGCTAACAGGTGAAGACCACACCAGAAACCACAGCTAACAGGAGACCACACCAAAACCTAGCTAACAGGTGAAGACACACCAAAACACTAGTAACAGGTGAAGACCCCAAACCAAACAAACCACTAGCTACAGTGAATACCACACCAAAAAACCATAGCTAACAGGTGAAGACCACACCAAAAACCACTAGCTACAGGTGAAGAACACACCCAAACCACTAGCTAACAGGTGAAAGACCACACCAAAACCATAGCTAACAGGTTGAAGACCACACCAAAACCACTATAAACAGGTTAAACACACACCAAAACCACTAGCTAACAGGTGAAGACACACCAAAACACTAGCTAACAGTGAGACACAC
>NW_022605571.1:51018-59504 GCF_008692095.1 Etheostoma spectabile
GGTGTCAGGCTAGAAAAAAATGATGGAGCGATTAACGGCACATTTGGACAGGGGGTACCGAAGAAAGGGGCCGTGAGTGTGGTAGTATATATATAGATAATAAATATTGAATATATATATATTATTTAGCTATATATGTTTATAGGATATTCTATGCGCTGTAATAGATATTATATTTAATGTTTGCCTTGGTTCTTTGAGTGTGAAGGACGTTTGATCTGTATACTCAGTGTTGCTTCCGCTGACTGAAAAGGAAATGATGTAACGGGTACTCACCCTTCAGCCATCCACTCACTGATCACGCTCTCCGCTGTGGGCGTGCCACTTTCTGGATGTCAGAGAAAACAGATGCCCCCCCCACACCCACACTCAAACCCCCCACCAGGGTCCAGAGGTCAACCAGAGAGTCGCTACCGCAGACCTGGCTGCAGCCTGCACACACCACACACACCACACACAACACACCACACCACACCCCCCACACACACACCCACACAAGCACACCACACACACACCACACCACACCCACACACACACGACACAAACACACACACACACAACACACACCAACACACCCCCACACACACCAACACACACACACACATCACACAATACCCCACCCACACACACACACACCACACACACACACACACACACCACACACACACACACACACACACACACACACCACACACACACACACAACACACACAGCGTATAGGTATTAACAGAGAGAGTACACTGTAGATAGACGATACCACGTAGTGTATGATTCACCACAGGGGTCTAGTTCATGCAATGATGTTAGTAGTTCGTGGAGAGCTGATTGCCTTCTCAAGTGCTTCCGATGTCCTTATTGCAGGGCCTCCATGAGAGCTTGGCGGGCTGTATCTTGTGCATGGAGTGGGCGGAGCTAGAGCAGTCACTGAGCAATGCAGCGCGAACTGGAGCACGTACTTGGCTTCGACAGTAAATCTAGTACTACCACACCACCGAACACACACACATGTATGTTATATACATACTTTGTGCATGTGGTGTTCTCATACCGTAATAGAGATATATATATAATATAATACCTTCTATTAAACTTTACCCTAATAGATAACCGATATATAGTGTCGCTGATATATCGTCGGTGTCTATATTGATATGTATATATAAGTCCAGGTAACTATCACCATGCCGGGGATCGCTGCCCTCTTGGCCTTCCCATGACACAGACCCTAGTGTGGATCACTGGGGACTAGTGAGTACGCCAGAGGAACATAGGAAACTCGATGCTCTGCTTGGGTGGTATAGAGAGACGCTTGGTTTCTGCTGTGCAACTAGGTTAGAGCTAACACTTTCTACCTTTATAGTAATTTAGTGTTATGGGTTCCGTATTTCTGCATTTGGCAATTGTCTCTAGGTAGGATATCCTTTTAAACTAATAAATGCTCCAAAAAAAGGAATCACAAATCATTTGAAATTAGTTAGTGTTGGGTCTTAGTGGGCGGTTGACAACGTTTCGTGGTGTACGGATGCGTTTTTTTCTGCCTGGCCCTCAGACTGGCCACCTCGTCTTTCCCCAGATACACAGGCTAACTCTGAGGAGCAGTGCGTGCGTATCCTCCATACTGAAAACACAGAGGAGCAGGGTGAGCTTGCAAATGCTAACCCACTGTCCCGGGAGAGGGGGAATGCAAATCACAGAGCAACAGGGACCATACGTAGAGCTAACAGCCTGAATCACCTAGCACAGGGATAGATAGCAGCATACACGTGGAAGGTAGTTTTCCCTGACGTCACACATAGGCAACAGGGATAGCTAGCATAAGTCCTATACAAAGCCAAGACCTGAAACACACACGAGAGACTAAACGGAAATCAAGCTAGTGACAGGGACTAAGCAAGATCCTGGTAAACAGCAAGAGAACAAACGAAGTGTATTTATGACTAGCATGCATCTATCAAGCCTGTCTCACATCGCAAAAAGGGAGAGCTAGTCATGCTAACAGCCTGAAAACACAGAGCAACAGTGGATACTAGCCTGCTAAAGCTGAACATAGCCTGACACAGCAACAGCCGAAATCACAGGGAATAGGAGCTACACAAATGCCAGACTAACCTAGCAATGATAGCTAACAGGTGGCAAAGAGCCTGACAAGACAGAAAGAGAAAACAGGGTTAGCTAGGTTAGACAACCCAAGCTGAAGCTATAGTGGCACTGAAAACAGACAGGAACTGAGGTTCTGGACCAGGGTCAAGGGTATAGCTGTTTCGCTCTGGCTCTAGCTCTATGTCCTAGGCTCCTGGGCCCTAGCCTTTGCGTCCTCAGCTGTGGTCAAGACTCTGTATCTCTGGTCCTAAGCTGGGTCTTCTAAGCTACTGGTCTTGAGCCAAGTCAGAAAAACTGGTTTCTGGGAGGACATTGTCTGACGACTTCTTGCACAGGCCGTGTTTTGTCCAGTAATTCTGATAGTCTCTGGTTCTGGCTCTAGCTGTTCTGGACCAGGACGTCCTGGTTCTGGACTCATAGCACTGCCTGGTCCAGGCCTCCAGGTCTGGACTCATCCACTGTTTCATGGAGCTGATCCTGGTCGTGGTCTCCTGCTTCCCTTTGATCAGTGCACAGACGTCTTCGGGATCTGTGCACGTCGTCGGCAGCTATCTTGGCTTCATCCTGACGCACCGACGCCACCTGGACCAATCAAAGAGAGCGACACCGTTACCATGGAGCCGCTGGGTCCGTTACCATGGACACACCGCTAAATGCTGCGGGTATCAGGACATGTTCTTCCCTCTCACGCTGGGGGTGCCGAGATGAATTATTATATTTATTATTATTTATTGAATTATTCATCAGCGCTGCCACGCCATGTGAGGTGAGTTGTTTATAATGCTACTTGTCTAGCTTGAGCTAAGCTAGCTTGTAGCTAGCTCGTAGCTCACTTGTAGCTAAGATATCAGTCATTTCAGCAGCGTTGTAGCTATCTATCTGACTGATGCTACGTTAGCTAATAACACCAGACAGACGTTAGCCTGTAGTGTGTGTGTGTGTGTGTGTGTGTTGTGGTCTGAGTGTGTGTGTTGTATATGTCCCTGTGTTTGTGTGTGTGTGTGTGTGGTGTTTGTGTGTGTGTGTGTGTGTGTGTATGTGTGTGTGGTGTGTGTGTGTGGTATCTGTGTGTGTGTGTATGTGTATGTCTGTGTGTGTCTCCAGGTTACCGTGGTAACTTTCCGTTTGATGTTGTCCAGCAGTCCTTCCTGTCCTCTGATGAAGAACTGATGCTGGAACTCGGTGTCGTCTTTCTCTGGTTTCACCAGACCCCCCTGCTCGATGTGGACCACTTTCCTGAAACCATCTGGGAACACATACATAATTTATTATATATATATATATATATATATATATATATATATATATATATATATATATACATACAATACAGACTGATACTCACACATGTTGAGCTGTCTGATGAAACTCGCCATGTTGTTGTGTTTGAAGAACTTTGGTAAAACTTCTTTAGAGAAACGAGCCTGATCGAACACGTGGAAGCTGGACCCACTCTGGAATATTAATATTAATAATATTAATAACAATATATTTAGTAACATTTTAGTATTCTTCTCTCCTGGTGCTGAACATCTGTCTGTAGGTAACATTACAGCTGTTTCTCCGTATGCTGAACATCTGTCCTGTAGGGTAACATACAGCTTGTTTCTCCCTGTGCTGAACACTGTCCTGTAGGGTAACATTACAGCTTGTTTCTACCTGTGATGAACATCTGTCCTGTAGGGTAACATTACAGCTTGTTTCTCCTGAGTGATGAACATCTGTCCTAGGGTAACATTACAGCTTGTTTCTACCTGATGATGAACATCGTCCTGTAGGTAACATTACAGCTGTTTTTCTCCCTGATGATGAACATCTGTCCTTGTAGGTAACATTACAGCTTGTTTCTACCTGATGTTGACATCTGTCCTGTAGGGTAACTTACAGCTTGTTTCCTCTCTCCTGATGAACATCTGTCCTGTAGGGTAACATTCAGCTTGTTTCTCCCTGATGAACATCTCCTGTGGGTAACATTACAGCTTGTTTCTACCTGATGATGACCATCTGTCCTGTAGGGTAACATTACAGCTTGTTTCTCCTGATGATAACATCTGTCCTGTGGGGTAACATTACAGCTTGTTTCTACCTGAATGATGACCATCTGTCCTGTAGGGTAACATTACAGCTTTTTCTACCTGATGTGAACATCTGTCCTGTAGGGTAACATTACAGCTTGTTTCTCCTGATGATGAACATCTGTCCTGTAGGGTACATTACGCTTGTTCTCCTGATGAACATCTGTCCTGTGGTAACATTACAGCTTGTTTCTACCTATGTGAACATCTGTCCTGTGGGTAACATTACGCTTGTTTCTCCCTGATGCTGAACATCTGTCCTGTAGGGTAACATTACAGCTTGTTTCTCCCTGATGATGACCATCTGTCCTGTAGGGTAACATTACGCTGTTTCTCTCCACTGATGATGAACATCTGTCCTGTAGGGTAACATTACAGCTGTTTCTCCTGATGATGAACATCTGTCCTGTAGGTAACATTACAGCTTGTTTCTCCCTGATGATGACATCTGTCCTGTAGGGTAACATTACAGCTTGTTTCTCCCTGATGTTGACACTGTCCTGTAGGTAACATTACGCTTGTTTCTCCTGATGATGAACATCTGTCCTGTAGGGTAAACATTACCGCTTGTTTCTACCTGATGATGACATCTGTCCTGTAGGTAACATTACAGCTTGTTTCTCCTGAGATGAAACATCTGTCCTGTAGGGTAACATTACAGCTTGTTTTCTGATGATGAACATCTGTCCTGTAGGGTAACATTACAGCTTGTTTCTCCTGATGATGAACATCTGTCCTGTAGGGTACATTACAGCTTGTTTCTCCTGATGATACACATCTGTCCTGTAGGTAACATTACAGCTTGTTTCTCCTGATGATAACATCTGTCCTGTAGGGTAACATTACAGCTTGTTTTCTACCTGACTGACATCTGTCCTGTAGGGTAACATTACAGCTTGTTTCTCCCTGATGATGAACATCTGTCCTGTAGGGTAACATTACAGCTTGTTTCTCCTGATGATGAACATCTGTCCTGTAGGGTAACATTACAGCTTGTTTCTCCTGATGATGAACATCTGTCCTGTAGGGTAACATTACAGCTTGTTTCCTCCCTGATGAACATCTGTCCTGTAGGGTAACATTACAGCTTGTTTCTCCTGATGATGAACATCTGTCCTGTAGGGTAACATTACAGCTTGTTTCTCCCTGATGATGAACACCTGTCCTGTAGGGTACATTACAGCTTGTTTCTCCCTGAGATGAACATCTGTCCTGTAGGTAACATAACAGCTTTTCTCCTGTGATGAACATCTGTCCTGTAGGGTAACATTACAGCTTGTTTCTCTCTCCTGAGGATGAACATCTGTCCTGGGGTAACATACAGCTTTTTCTACCGTGATAACATCTGTCCTGTAGGTAACATTACAGCTTTTTTCACCTGATGAACATCTGTCCTGTAGGGTAACATTACAGCTTGTTTCTCCCTGATGATGACATCTGTCCTGTAGGGTAACATTACAGCTTGTTTCTACCTGATGATGAACATCTGTCCTGTAGGGTAACATTACAGCTTGTTTCTCCTGATGATGAACATCTGTCCTGTAGGGTACATTACAGCTTGTTTCTCCCTGATGAGAACATCTGTCTGTAGACATCTGTCCTGTAGGGTAACATTACAGCTTGTTTCTACCTGATGATGAACATCTGTCCTGTAGGGTACATTACAGCTTGTTTCTCCCCTGATGAGACACATCTGTCCTGTAGGGTAACATTACAGCTTTGTTCTCCCTGATGATGAACATCTGTCCTGTAGGGTAACATACAGCTTGTTTCTACCTGATGTGAACATCTGTCCTGTGGGGTACATATTACAGCTTGTTTCTCCTGATGTGAACACTGTCCTGTAGGTAACATTACAGCTTGTTTCTCCCTGATGAGAACATCTGTCCTGTAGGGTAACATCAGCTTGTTCTCCCTGATGTGAACATCTGTCCGTAGGGTAACATTACGCTTGTTTCTCCCTGATGATGAACATCTGTCCTGTAGGTAACATTACAGCTTGTTTCTCCCTGATGATGAACATCTGTCCTGTAGGTAACATTGCAGCTTGTTTCTCCCTGATGTTGAACATCTGTCCTGTAGGGTAACATTACAGCTTTTTCTCTGATGTGAACATCTGTCTGTAGGGTACCATTACAGCTGTTTTCTACCTGATTGATGAACATCTGTCCTGTAGGGTACATTACAGCTGGTTTCTCCTGATGATGAACATCGCCTGTAGGTAACATTACAGCTTGTTTCTCCCTGATGATGACATCTGTCCTGTAGGTAACATACAGCTTGTTTCTCCTGTAGATGAACATCTGTCCTGTAGGTACCATTACAGCTTGTTTCTACCTGATGCGAACATCTGTCCTGTAGGGTAACATTACAGCTTGTTTCTCCCTGATGATGAACATCTGTCCTGTAGGGTAACATTACAGCTTGTTTCTACCTGATGATGAACATCTGTCCTGTAGGGTAACATTACAGCTTGTTTCTCCCTGATGATGAACATCTGTCCTGTAGGGTAACATTACAGCTTGTTTCTCCATGATGAACATCTGTCCTGTAGGGTAACATTACAGCTTGTTTCTCCCTGATGATGACATCTGTCCTGTAGGGTAACATTACAGCTTGTTTCTCCCTGATGATGAACATCTGTCCTGTAGGGTAACATTACAGCTTGTTTCTCCCTGATGATGACATCTGTCCTGTAGGGTAACATTACAGCTTGTTTCTCCTGATGATGAACATCTGTCCTGTAGGGTAACATTACAGCTTGTTTCTCCCTGATGGTGAACATCTGTCCTGTAGGGTAACATTACAGCTTGTTTCTCCTGATGAACATCTGTCCTGTAGGGTAACATTACAGCTTGTTTCTACCTGATGAACATCTGTCCTGTAGGGTAACATTACAGCTTGTTTCTCCCTGATGATGAACATCTGTCCTGTAGGGTAACATTACAGCTTGTTTCTACCTGATGTTGAACATCTGTCCTGTAGGGTAACATTACAGCTTGTTTCTACCTGATGAACATCTGTCCTGTAGGGTAACATTACAGCTTGTTTCTCCCTGATGATGAACATCTGTCCTGTAGGGTAACATTACAGCTTGTTTCTCCCTGATGATGAACATCTGTCCTGTAGGGTAACATTACAGCTTGTTTCTCCCTGATGATGAACATCTGTCCTGTAGGGTAACTTACAGCTTGTTTCTCCCTGATGATACATCTTCCTGTAGTAACATTACAGCTTGTTTCCCCTGATGATGAACATCTGTCCTGAGTACATTCAGCTTGTTTCTACCTGATGTTGAACACTGTCCTGTAGGGTAACATTACAGCTTGTTTCTACCTGATGATGAACATCTGTCCTGTAGGGTAACATTACAGCTTGTTTCTACCTGATGTTGAACATCTGTCCTGTAGGGTAACATTACAGCTTGTTTCTACCTGATGTTGAACATCTGTCCTGTAGGGTGACATTACAACTTGTTTGCTACTAGATTGATATGAACTATCAGATAACAGCTAGCCCATCAGATAATCTCAGCTAGCAGCTAGCAGCTAACAGCTAACCCATCAGATAATCTCAGCTAGCAGCTAGCAGCTAACAGCTAACCCATCAGATAATTTCAGCTAGCATCTAACAGCTAACGTGTGTGGCGGGTACCGGGCTCCAGCAGATGAGTGGGTCCGTATCCGGGTCCTCCACCAGGGTCCACAGCTTGGTGAGAAAGGCCGGGACGTTCCCGCCGCCCAGCACCGCCCCCCCTCCTCCGGGATACTCCATGTCAGAAACGAAGGATTGAACGCACACCGAGCTAATCTGAGCTAACGGCAGCTAACAGTTAGCATTCTTCTCAAAGCTCTCCGAACATACAGCGCGCGACGCGGAGCCGGGCTGGGGTCTGGTCCGGGTCTGGTCCGGGTCCTGTCCGGGTCCTGGTCCGGGTCTAATCTAGGTTCCTGCGGCGCTTTAAACGGAGTTCTATCAACTCATCCGCGGACAGAAAGTAGAACAAATCCGATCAAACAAACAACTGCGTAGCCAGCTGGTTGTCGCGCCGTGATGACGCCACGACGTCAGGTCACGCTGCAACGTATGAGCGCTGGTGTTTTTATCCTCTTTTGGAAACATTTATGCGCACACACACACACACACACACACACACACACACACACACACACATATATACATATATTTATAAATTTATAAACAAAACTACCAAAAGCCATCTTGGTTCATCTTTCCACTGTTACGTTTACATGTGGAGATATGCTGCCCTATTCACGCTAAAAGTAGTGATTATTTACATGGAGTCTGGT
>NW_022605571.1:59529-66316 GCF_008692095.1 Etheostoma spectabile
CTCAGTGGTTCTGGTGTGTCTACACCTGTTAGCTAGTGGTTTTGGTGTGGTCTTCACCTGTACTAGTGGTTTTTCGGTTGTTACTCCACCTGTTTAGCTAGTGTGTTCTGGTGTGGTCTTCACCTGTTTAGCTAGTGTTCTGGTTGGGTCTTCACCTGTTATAGTTGGTTTCTGGATGTGAGTCTTCACCTGTTAGTCTGAGTTTTGGTGCGTGGTCTTCACCTTTAGCGTGTTTTGTGTGGTCTCCACCTGTTAGCTAGTGGTTCTGGTGTGGTCTCCACCTGTTAGCTAGTGTGTTTGGCTGGTTCTTCACCTGTTACTAGTGGTTCTTGGTGTGTGTTCCACCTGTTCTAGCTGGTTCTAGTGTGTGTTGCCTTTCACCTGTTAGCTAGTGGTTCTGGTGATGTGGTTCACATGTTCGCTACATGGTTTTGCGGTGTGGTCTTCACCTTTAGCTAGTGGTTCTGGTGGGTCTCCACCTGTTAGCTAGTGGTTCTGGTGTGTGTCTTCACCTGTTAGCTGTGGTTCAGGTGTGGCTCTCCAACTGTTAGCTAGTGCGGTCGTGGGTGCACCGTTTAGTATTTTTGGTGTGTCCACTGTAACTAGTGGGTTTGTGTGGTCTCACCTGTTATAGCTAGTTGTTTGCTGTGTGTGTTCACATGTTAGCTAGTGGTTCTGGTGTGGTTCTTCACCTGTTAGCTATGGTTTTGGTGTGGTCTTTCACCTGTTAGCTAGTGGTCTTGTGTGTTCTTCACCTGTTAGCTATGGTTTTGGTGTGTCTTCACCTGTTAGCTAGTGGTTTGGTGTGTTCTTCACCTGTTAGCTTAGTGTGTTTTGTGTGTGGCTTCACCTGTTAGCTAGTGTTTTGGTGTGGTGCCACTGTAGCTGTGGTTCTGGTGGTGTTCTTCACCTTTAGCTAGTGTTTTGGTTGTGGTCTTCACACCTGTTGTACGGGTTTTGAGTGTGGTATTCCACTTGTTAGCTAGTGGTTTTGGTGTGGTCTTTCACGCTGTTAGCTAGTGGTTTTGTGTGGTCTTCACCGTTTCTAGTGGTTTTGGTGTGGTCTTTTTCACCTGTTAGCTAGTGGTTCTGTTGGTGGTCTTACCTGTTATCAGTTGGTTTTGGTGTGGTCTCACCTGTTAGCTAGTGGTTTTGGTGTGGTCTTCAACCTGTTAGCTATGGTTTTTGGGTGATGGTTCATTCACCATGTTACTAGTTGGTTCTGCGGGGTGTGATTCCTTCACCGTTAGCTAGTGGTTCTGGTCGTTGTTCTTCATACCTGTTAGCTAGTGTTTCTGTCGTGGTTTTCACTGTTGTAGGTTGCACGTTGATCTTAATGAAGCATCAACCTTTCCCAGCTTTATTCGCGATGTTTTTTTTTTGCACCGAATCGATTCTGTAGTTCAGTGACAGTATGAACTTAGCTAGAGAGAAGTTGTCTCCGTCTGTTTTAAAGTCACCCTGGGCAAGTTGGACCAGAATCAGCTTTAATCCAGTCCTCATCTAGTTCTCAACTTTCACATCATTTTCACTGGAGTTATCCTTATTTTGTTTACGTCATCATACCATATCAATCTACAATGGATAGGAGACATCTACTGTACGTTGGCATTTGACCATGATAAGACAACTCAACAGCAGCGGCTGCCAACTCTCACGACATCCATTTAAAATGGTGTCCTTTGGCCATATAAAGACGTGTCCTCCGATTCCCTCCATGTCCTCCATGTCCACTGGAGTCCCTCATCGTCTCTCTAGTGCTCTTCGCTCAGGGTTATGCAAAAAATGGGTGTCATTCGCAAGGCTACTTTACTTTATACTTTAAGTACATTTTCCAACCTGTACTTTTTACTTTTACTTGAGTAAAAGTTTAATCAGTACGTCCACTTTTACCGGAGTATATTTTTAACACAAGTATCGTACTTCTACTTGAGTATGGAAAGTGAGTACTTTTGCCATCTCTGGCCGTGACACCTGTCTGTGGTGACACTTGTCTGTGGTGTACTGTCTGACTGACAACTGTCTTGGTGACCCTGTCTGTGGTGACACTGTCTGCTCTTTGGTGATACCTGTCTGCCTGTCTGTGGTGATACCTGTCTGTGTGACACTGTCTGCCTGTCTGTGGTGATACCTGTCTGTGGTGACACCTGTCTGCCTGTCTGTGGTGGACACCTGTCTGTGGTGACCCTGTCTGTGGATACCTCTGTGAACCAGTCTGTGGTGACACCTGTCTGGGGTACACCATCGGTCTTTTCCTGTCTGTGATACCTGTCTGTGTGACACCAGTCGTGGGGACACCGTCTGTGGTGAACCTGTCTGTGGTGACCCTGTCTGTGTGACACCTGTCTGTGGTGACACCTGTCTGCCTGTCTGTGGTGACACCTGTCTGCTGACACCTGTCGGTGGTGACACCTGTCTGTGGTACACCTGTTCTGTGTGTGACACTTGTCTTGGTGACACTTGTCTGTGGTGACACTTGTCTGTGTACCCTGTTCTTGCGGTGACACCCTCTGCGGTGACACCTGTCGATGACACCTTTACCCGAGAGTTTTTGTTTACCTGAGACCAGCTTGTTGTTGTTTACCTGTTGCCATGGGGACCAGGTATTGAAGTTTGTTTTTGCTTTCTCTTCTTGGTTCGCTTGCTCTCTGCAGGTCCAGCCGTCACTGAACAATACAACCCATCTGGTCGGGTCCTGAAGGTTGGTACCTCCCCCTCCCATCCTCGTCTCCATGGTAACATGACTGTTTGGGGCAGTAGAGACTGTTGGGGCGTCAGTTGACTGTTTGGGGCGTCGAGACTGTTTGGCAGTAGTGACTGTTTGGGCATAGGCTGTGGCGTAAGTACTGTTTGGGGCAGTAAGTGACTGTTTGGGCAGTAGAGACTGTTGGGCTGTAGAACTGTTTGGGCAGTAGTGAATGTTTGGGGCATAGAGACTGTTTGTGAGAGCGACGTTTGGGCCGTAGAGACTGTTTGGTGCGTAAGACTGTTGGGGCTTAGTAGACTGTTGGGCTGGGTTTTTGGGCTGGTAGAGCTGTTTGGGGCTGTAGAGACTGTTGGGCTGTAGAGACTGTTTGGGGCAGTACAGACTGTTTGGGGCTGTAGAGCTGTTTGGGCAGTAGTGACTGTTTGGGGCAATAGAGACTGTTTGGAGCAGTAGAGACTGTTTGGGGCTGTAGAGACTGTTTGGGGCTGTAGAGACTGTTGGGGCTGTAGAGACTGTTTGGGGCAGTAGAGACTGTTTGGGGCTGTAGAGACTGTTTGGGGCTGTAGAGACTGTTTGGGAGTAGAGCTGTTTGGGGCTGTAGATGACTGTTTGGGCAGTATGACTGTTTGGGTGCGTAGTACTGTTTGGTTGTGGATGTTTGGGCTGTTGGGCAGTAGAGACTGTTTGGGGCTGTAGAGACTGTTGGGCAGTGGAGACTGTTTGGGCGTAGATATGGTTGGAGCTAGAGACTGTTTGGGGCAGTAGAGACTGTTTGGGCTGTAGAGACTGTTGTGGGCGTAGAGACTGTTGGGGCTCGTGAGCTGAGACTGTTTGGCAGTGGAGACTGTTGGGGCAGTAAAGACTGTTTGGGGCAGTAGAGACTGTTTGGGGCAGTAGAGACTGTGGGGCAGTAGTGACTGTTTGGGGCAGTAGAGACTGTTTGGGGCTGTAGAGACTGTTGGGGCAGTGGAGACTGTTTGGGGCAGTATGACTGTTTGGGGCAGTAGAGACTGTTTGGGGCAGTAGGACTGTTTGGGGCATGAGACGGTTGGGCAGTAGAGACTGTTTTGGGGCTGTAAGACTGTTTGGGCCGTAGAGACTGTTTGGGGCAAGTGAGACTGTTGGGGCGTAGAGGTGTTTGGGGCGTGAGACTGTTTGGGCAGTAGTGACTGTTTGGGGCGAGAGACTGTTTGGGCTGTAGAGACTCGTTTGGGGCGTAGTGACTGTTGGGAGTAAGACTGTTTGGGCGTATGACTGTGGGGAGTAGTGTTGGGCAGTAGAGCGTTTTGGGGCATAGTGACTGTTTGGGGCAGTAGTGACTGTTTTTGCAGTAGTGCACGTTTTGGGCAGTAGAGACTGTTGGTGTGGGCTGTAGAGACTGTTTGGGGCTGTAGAGACTGTTTTGGGGCAGTAAGACTGTTAGGGCTAGAGACTGTTTGGGCTGTAGAGCTGTTGGGCAGTGTGACGTTTGGGCTGTAGAGACTGTTGGGGGCCGTAGACGTGTTTGGGGCAGTAGAGACGTTTGGGGCAGTAGAGACTGTTTGGGGCTGGAGAACTGTTTGGGGCTGTAGTGACTGTTTGTTTCTCTGATTGGCCGGGTGTTGGGGGGGTGTGATGTGCTCTGATGGCCGGGTGTTGGGGGGGGGTGGGATGAGCTCTGATTGGCCGGTGTTGTGGGGGGGGTGATTGTAGCTCTGATTGGCCGGGTTGGTGGGGGGGTGGGTGATGTAGCTCTGATTGGCCGGGTGTTGGGGGGGGGTGACTAGATAGAAGGTGGAGCTTCAGCGTGTTTCTGCGTTGCAGGTGCAGAAAATGTGGAACTGGAGGATACCTGCTGACTTCCACATAAAGCCGCGAGTTCGATTCCTGCGCTACCGATTCCAGTGTACCGACCAATCAGAATGGCCCAGGAGACCAGACCCCGCCCACTAGCTGTAGGCCCCGCCCACCGAGTGTATTTTATATTTAATACGTGGAGATGTTGTTTATAGACATTTATTTTTTAGAGAAATTATTAAAAAATAAATAAAGTTTCAGCCGGTGATTGAACCGTGATTCTGTTTTGACTTACTGACATCATACAGGATGTGACATCATCTTCGCCGTCAGTGTTGTCAACTGTGGTTTTACTTCTACAATAAATGTTTTTGGCTATTGTGAACATCAAACTGAGGATTTGTCTTTTGTCCAAACTGAAGTTGTTTAGTCGCAATAATAATAATAACTATTTTTAGCGTGTATAGAGCAGCATATCTCCACCAGACTCCATGTAAATAATCACTACTTTTAGCGTGTATAGAGCAGCATATCTCCACCAGACTCCATGTAAATAATCACTACTTTTAGCGTGTATAGAGCAGCATATCTCCACCAGACTCCATGTAAATAATCCTACTTTAGCGTGTATAGAGCAGCATATCTCCACCAGATCCTGTAAATAATCACTACTTTAGTGTGTATAGGGCACAATCTCCACCAGACTCCATGTAAAATAATCACTACTTTTGCGTGTATAGACGCATATCTCCACCAGACTCCATGTAAATAATCACTACTTTTAGCGTGTATAGAGCAGCATATCTCCACCAGACTCCATGTAAATAATAACTACTTTTAGCGTGTATAACAGCATATCTCCACCAGACTCCATGTAAATAATCACTACTTTTAGCGTGAATAGGGCAGCATATCTCCACCAGATCCATGTAATAATCCACTACTTTAGTCGTTAATAGCCAGCATATCTCCACCAGACTCCATGTAAATAATCATCCTACTTTTAGGCGTTATAGGCAGCATATCTCCACCGACTCCTGTAATAATCACTACTTTTAGCGTGTATAGCGCATATACTCCACCAGACTCCATGTAAATAATCACTACTTTTAGTGTGTATAAGGCAGCATTCTCCACCAGACTCATGTAAATATCACTACTTTAGCGTGTATAGAGCAGCATATCTCCACCAGACTCCATGTAAATAATCACTACTTTATAGCGGTATAGAGGCAGCATATCTCCACCAGACTCCATGTAAATAATCACTACTTTTAGGCGTGTAGAGCAGCATATCTCCACCAGACTCCATGTAAATAATCCTACTTTTAGTGTGTATAGAGCAGCATATCTCCCCCAACTCCATGTAAATAATCACTACTTTAGTGTGTATCGAGCAGCAATCTCCACCAGACTCCAGGTAAATATCACTACTTTAGCGTGTATAGAGCAGCATATCTCCACCAGACTCCATGTAAATAATCACTACTTTTAGCGTGTTAGAGCAGCATATCTCCACCAGAATCCATGTAAATAATCACTACTTTTAGCGTGTATAGAGCAGCATATCCCACCAGACTCCATGTAAATAATCACTACTTTAGCGTGTATAGAGCAGCATATCTCCCAGACTCCATGTAAAAATCACTACTTTTAGCGTGTATAGAGCAGCATATCTCCACCAGACTCCATGTAAATAATCACTACTTTTAGCGTGTAATAGAGCAGCATATCTCCACCAGACTCCATGAATAATCACTACTTTTGAGCGTGAATAGGGCAGCATATCTCCACCAGACTCCATTAATAATCACTACTTTTAGCGTGATAGGCAGCATATCCCACCAGACTCTGTAAATATCACTACTTTTAGCGTGAATAGGCAGCATATCTCCTCTACTGCCCCAAACAGTCACTACTGCCCCAAACAGTCTCTACTGCCCCAAACAGTCATGTTACCATGGAGACGGAGAGATGGAGGGGGGTACCAACCTTCAGGACCCTGACCAGATGGGTTGTATTGTTCAGTGACGGCTGGACCTGCAGAGAGCAAGCAGAACCAAGAGAAGAAGAAACAAAAACTTCAATACCTGGTCCCCATGGCAACAGGTAAACAACAACAAGCTGGTCTCAGGTAAACAAAAACTCTCGGGTAAAGGTGTCATGCAGACAGGTGTCACCGCAGACAGGTGTCACCGCAGACAGGTGTCACCACAGACAAGTGTCACCACAGACAAGTGTCACCACAGACAGGTGTCACCACAGACAGGCAGACAGGTGTCACCACAGACAGGTGTCACCACA
>NW_022605571.1:66605-66815 GCF_008692095.1 Etheostoma spectabile
AGACAGGTATCACCACAGACAGGCAGACAGGTGTCACCACAGACAGGTGTCACCACAGACAGTTGTCATGCAGACAGGTATCACCACAGACAAGTGTCACCACAGACAGGTGTCACGGCCAGAGATGGCAAAAGTACTCACTTTCCATACTCAAGTAGAAGTACAGATACTTGTGTTAAAAAATACTCCGGTAAAAGTGGAAGTACTGAT
>NW_022605571.1:66883-67135 GCF_008692095.1 Etheostoma spectabile
GTAGCCTTGCGAATGACAACCATTTTTTATGCAAAGCTCCCTGGAGCAGACAGATGTTACTAGAGAGACGCTGAGGAACTCCAGTGGACATGGAGGACATGGAGGACATGGAGGACACGTCTTTATATGGCAAAGGACACATTTTAAATGGATGTCGTGAGAGTTGGCAGCCCTGCTGTTGAGTTGTCTTATCATGCGTCAAATGCAACGTACAGTAGATGTATTCCCATCCATTTAGATTGAATATGGTAT
>NW_022605571.1:70656-70876 GCF_008692095.1 Etheostoma spectabile
TAAAATGTCTGAAGGAGCCAGGTTAGAAAATTATGCATACATCTGTCCCCATTTCCCCTTCTCTATTTCTAAGAATGTAAAGAACCACAGGTCAAGTCTAGCATTTAACATCTGGAAGGGGGCTTCCTGCTATGCAACATAAGGTGTCTTCTGTCTCCTGTCCCCTGGGGTTTTAATCTAGGCTGAGACAATACAATGTTGATTGGACTATGTTGATGGC
>NW_022605571.1:70886-71012 GCF_008692095.1 Etheostoma spectabile
CATTTGCACGACAGAACCATTTGCTCTGCTACCAAGGGGTGACCCCTGGAGGTGCAGAGGGCGGGTTCTGATTGGACAGCAAAGATGCACTCGATCTGCTGTCATGACAACAACGGACCAATGAGA